>NW_009912743.1:29105-44472 GCF_000696875.1 Nestor notabilis | reverse complement strand
TTATATATATGTATTATTATATAAACTGTGGAGAAACAGGCAAGAAATTGTCAGCTGCCATTGAATACTAATTTGGTTCTGATGGCATTGTAATGACCAAATGCTAGCTTGCAAATCTAGTTGGTTGTCCTCTTATGGAAAAGATCAGTATTTTGGACAATTGGGCCTCAGATTTTCTTTTTGATGAAATAAGCTCAGTCATGACAGCTTTTAATGCATATGCTTCTGACAACCACCACTATTAGGTTGTTCTACTGGAATTATTACCTGTAGATGGGATTTGATTTGTGACCTTGCAGGAGGAAGATCTAAAGTCAGTGTGATAATTCTGGGAAAGGAAAAAATTGTTTTCAACTGATGGGAAAATACCAGCTTTGGGAGGGGGAAAGAAAAGCAGGGAAAATGAGAAAAATCCTACCTGTTTTGTTAGACCAGTCAGCTGTGATAAACTTCCCACAGCCTTTGATCAATGTACTATTTGGCTTCTAAGTTTTGTTATACGGGGTTATTATTCGACCACTGAAAACTAATAACATCAGCATCTCTTTCCAGTTTAAAGATGGGCATAGTTGCCTAAGCCTAGTTATGAGAGCCGAGCCATCAAATTCAAACTGCTGTTGGAATACCTCAACAATTTTAGCACTTAAAAGACTACATTTTTGCATAAAGCAAATACAGAAGGGAAAAAAATCTTTCTCTTGTGGTCCAGCAGTATTTAGTGACCAGAGAAGAAAAACACGAGCTAAAAAAATGCATTTACATTTTTACATGATTTACAGTCTGTGGCAAGTCCTCTCCTCATGGAGCATTACAGTAAGAGAGACTTTTCCTTTAGAAGAGGTGCTTCCCTTCCTTCTCAGCCACTTCTCTCCTGCTATGACTAATTCTAGTTCAGCACAGAACAAACTTATCCCTTTGTTTTTTTTACTCTCCTGAACGTGCTCTGTTCCTTTGAACCACTAGAACCAATCAAGATTTTCAGGTTTAGGTGTTAAAACCAGCACTTTAAAAGGTGATTTAAGGTTTTATTTCTAGGAAGCAACTCTGAGATGATTTGAGGAACCATTTTCCAATATGTGGCCCTCATTACTTCTGAAAACCAAGTCTTTCTAAAATATTTCATGTTACAGTCCCAGAATTATTGATCACTTTTTAAAACTCTGAGAATTTTATGGGGAATATATTTAGTTCCTTAATCTAAATCCACTCAATTGAGTCTGCCATTACCTGAACTGAGCAGGTGTCTGCAGATAGGGAAAACAAATGAGCAAACACAAAGACATGTAAACACCTTCAGAAAAGAATTAGAGCAGAATGTGTCAGCCTGGCTGAGGGAGGTCGTGAAGGAGAGGTATGTTCTGTCGCACAGAATCACCACCGAATACAGTTGTTTCTATGTGTACTGTCTTGCAAGCACTTCATCACCATCACTTTCATCAGATACCAAACCCTCTTAAGTAGCTCCTTTCTGTAGAGTGCTGGCTTTGTAGTGTTTTGAAAGCTGGGAAGCTGGAGTTTCAGTAAGTATTTAAGTGACTAGCACTTACCTTTTCTTTTTAACTCCTGTTCTTTCTTTGCTGGTGTCAGCCAGTTCATTAATTTTCTAAGGCAGCATCTTGTTTTTCCACCCCAGAATGCATTTTCAAAAGGTTCTGTAGTAGTGTTGAAGCTGGTGGGGTTTTGACATTTCTTTGTTTTTAAAAATAATATAATTAAGTGGAGTTGTGGCTCATGAAGTTCAAGGAGACCCTCACAAACTCAGCAGTTTCTTTTTATCCTGCAAATATTTGGTGCCTCTTCATGTGTCTTCATCCATCCCAATTTTCCAGAACTGTAAGATATATCTTCACCAGCTTTCCTGCAACTGTTTTTATCTCCCATCTTTCATACATTTGGGCTTCAGAGATGTGATTGCTCCACACTGAAACAAAGACAAACAAAAAAGAAAAATTGCAGCACTTTTTTTGCTAAATGGATTTAATGGATTGAACTTTGTAGGAAATTCAGGGGTTTTACGTGTTCAGTATGTTCCAGGTTGTGTCTTGTTTAAATCACCATCTGCACATATTTTTATTTAAGCTGGCAAAAGAGATTGGAACAAAGAGAAAATGACCCAAGAGAGTCACATTGAAATAACTGTGTTAGATCATTTGCTAACTACAGTATGTGCACATTTTTAAGACTACTGGCTATCTCCTGTATTAATTATATCCAAGGACCACTTTGGTGGTCAAACAGAATCAGAAGAGAGTTGAGTTAATCAGGATTTATTAGTTACGAGGACACAGAGGAAGAGCTAGGCCTATAAAAAGTCCAACAGGAGACAGTCAAACCCACCCCTTTCAGAAACCTCATTTTTGAGAAATGCTGAGAAAAGCATTCCACTTGCCAAAACAAAGGAAAGCTGAATACAGGAACCAGTGTAGCGTGAGAAGATTTTTTAAGCATGAGGTGCAACTAATTTTCAGCTCACATTAACATGCATTATTTTAAGTCATTAGAAATACCCAAACTCTAGCTGCAGAAGTATTGATCTTGCAAAGTCTAAATAACTATGTTCAAATAAATACATCTTCTTTTAGTCTTTTGAGAAAGGACATTTTTCCCAGCCTTAAACTTGCTCCATAGTTGTGGATTGTCCATGTGGTTTAGCTATGCAAGTAATGCTAATTCTTTACATAGCAAACTAAGTATTTCTGGACTAAAATGGAGTTGTGTAAGTGTAAAGTACCATTGTGAATATGCTTATCATGGCTTTCCTGAAAGGCTACAGATCTCGTTATCAATGTTCTTTTGCAATGAGCAGATTATTGCACTATGGTTATTGAATGAGGCTTATGTTTTCAGTACTTTTTTGTAATTTTAGGTCATTGCAACCATCCCAACAAGTAGGCTAAAGTTTTTAAAGGAGGCAGGGAGGCTCACTGAGAAGGAGGAGGCCCCTGAGGAAGAACTCAATGAAGATGTTGAAGAAATTGATCATGCAGAGAGAGAACTTCGACGTGGACAAATTCTCTGGTTCAGAGGGCTCAACAGAATCCAAACCCAGGTATGCTAAAAGTAAATGCCCACATGGTCTAGAAAAAACCATGCTTAATCTTTGATCAATGCTAGATAATGTTGTAAGAAAAGCCACAGCGTTTAAGTGTGTGACTGATGGTACTATTTTCAAAGGAGGTGCACATGAACAAGTAAAATAGGTAAACTGAACAAAGAGGGTGTGTGTGTGTACAGCATCAGAAATAAATTATAAAATGATACACACATAGGAATACTTTTCTGAGACTACTATGAACTACTTTTCTACTTCAGTGATGACAGTCTATAAAATAGCACCACTTGGAATATGCTAACTGGGGCAGTGGTTAGCAAAATGTTCTGAAGGCTTTCTCACACAACCTGCTTGATTTTGCCAAAAACTTCTTGTTGCTGCCACTTTTGCAATCACAGAGTAATTTAAATTGTTCAGTCTAAAGTGTAAAGTATCATTTCATTAAAAAAGATGGTAATATTTTCTCTTCTGGCACTACCATATATATCTCATGATTAAAAGGAATTGATTTTCTTTCCTGTTAGGCAATGAAAAATGTGGTTCTGGATTTATTTTTAGTAGTAAGGGCCTAAGCATCCATTAAATACTGAAATTTGTGTGTTGGGTTACTGTGGATGATTTCTTACAAAAATATCTTTTTATTTGAACCTCCCCCCCCTCCTTTTGCTAAATACAAAAATCCATGGCATTTTTTAATATACTAAGTATTTGCACTGAATCATGGTGCTAAGTATAGTACAGATGAGGACATCTGGTCAAATATGTCCTGTAGTGCTAAAAGAGCTGTGACCTGTTTCACATTTTTCATTGCAGTGCAGTAGCATGTTTTATAACACTCCAGTGCTCTCTCCTTGATCTTTCTAAGATCAAGTAGTTGTGCCAGCTTGCAGAAGAGAGCAGCTCTGACAGAGATAAGTACTCACCAGATGTGAATGTCTTACATGATGCTTACAAGAGGTGAATAATTAAGAAAAATAATATTTGAAAGAATATTTTTATCTCGGTAGGTTTTGATTTTTGGCTTCGTTCAAGAAAAATTGTACTTTCTGCCTTTCCTCATCTCCAAATTGATACTTTTTTTTTTTTTTTTTTTCTGGAGAAAGAGGTGAAGCCATGCCTTTAGAAAAATCAGGGAGTTAAACTGAAACTAGGCCAGTTGGGTCTCCTCAGTGTATCCACAGAGCAAAAAATCAAGAGGGTGAAAACTGCCATTAGAGAGATTAAGTGTTTGGGTAGATTCCCAAGGTTCTGTGGTAAGTAATTAAATATGGATCTTCAGCTTTGAGGTTGTGTGTCTTGGCTCTCTTGAGTCAGGAGCACTCATCATCAGAGAAAATTCAAATTGTCCCTGTAGGAAAGTGACAAACAGGTGCCCAGGTGTCTCTATGAAAAGATGACCTCTAAATATGCATTCTTTTCTTCCTGGTGGCTTTAGGAGGAGTGTTGTCTGTTGGCATTTCTGTCAGGATATCTTTCTGGTTGTGGTGAGTGTAAACAACTACAAGCACAAAAAAGCAAATTACATCCTTTCAGTTCTTTTTCTAGTCTGAGAGGTAGCTTTTAGTTCTGCGTATCTTTGTCCACTTAATTCACAGATAAATTACTATTCTTTTAAACTATTTAAAACAAAATGAACATGAATAATATTTCTTTGCTAACATCCATCTTTCTAGTTTCCTTTCTGCTCTTAGTTGTAGAAATATCTTCAGTAGGATGTATTGTTTCTCTCCTGCCAAGAGGCATCTGTGATTTTTTTCTCTCATTTTGTTTATTTAGTGACTTTGATTTTTACATCCATTTCACACCTGTGGAATGATAATGAAAAAAGGAAATGGGCCAACAGAAAGATTCAAAAAGAGTTCCAAAGTGTCCACTGGAGAGCGATGAACTTATATGCAGGTCAAATCAGATCTACTGTTGGATGGACCTTGAGTTGAGCACATTTTGTTGTGCTGTGTGTTGTGGCCCATCCAAATTCATACACTTGTACTACATTTCTCAGGAAGCCAGCTAAAGAAGAGTTGATGGAAGAAGATGAGGATGTCTGTAGCATCCTTGGGGAGCTGGAGGATTTGCAAGAATCCTCTGATGTCTAATGCACTTCTGGAGTTGCGGAAGAAGAAGGTAGAGCATCCCCTCACTTTATATATATAAGAGGATGACAGTAAGATTAGGCATAAACTGTAGACTCTCACGATTAGATTGATCATTCAAATCCTAACAAGACCAGTTTCCACCATCATATGCTTGTGATGCATATTAGATTATTTTTGCTTGTTTTCTATCCAGTCATTGTTGGACAGATAGCCACAGCACTTAACGAAAGTCTTCACTCCTAAAACAGTTCTAAAGACTCTATAATAGGGTTTGGGTTTTTTTTCCCCAGATTTCTGACAGATCTCCCTTGTAATACTCCAATAACACCTCATCCAACCTGACAAAAATTGAGCAGTAGAAAGGTATTTTGCTTCTTTTTATGCCCTCTCTCAAACCTGAGGGTTCAAACCTAGACACCAGTGAAAGGATTTCCATTGGTCATTCTTCATACTGAAATGTCAGATGTATTTCTGTGAAGACATGCATGAATGTACTTTAAAGAAAGGTGTATGAAAATGCACTTAAACAAGGCAGAGACTGACTTGCTACTTTTGATTTTCATTTTTGTCTACTTCATTTAGATGTTTTGTTGTCTTATAAATATTATACTTCAGGGCTTTTCTGGATGGATGCATGTTTTATTTACTGGATAGCTCTCTTGGAAGGCCACTGACATAAGAAATTCCACAAATGACTCATCCTAGTTAGGCAAGTTTCAGAAAGATACAAAGGTGGTCTCAAGTTGCATACAAGGCAGGACTTTCCAACCTCTGCTGGTTTTCAGTATGGTTTTCTAAGTCTTTGTTGCAGTTCTCACAAATTCTTCATTCTGAAGGAAGGGACAAGACTCATCTTACCATCTTGGCAGGTCTAAGAGCCTTTGGGATGCATTTAGCATGCAAAACTGTGTAGTCTGAGGAACAACCAGAAATCATTGCATCTTTTTTAACTGCATACATTCAAGTTTCTTTAGTTACCTCACATCTGAGTATGGAAAAATGGTGAAGTGTGGAGATTTGAAAACTTTTCAAGTTCCATGTCAGATTTTTGCAGCATGAGGCCTGAAGCTTTCCTCCTCTGCTTCATCCATCCTGTAATTCAGTTTGCTTTATCTGCTTAACGTGGGAAATAACTGGCTTGAAGTGTTTTGAGAATTAAAGCAAAACCTGAAAAACATACAGCTGCCATGTTAACTGCTCCTGAAAACAGATTATTCCTCTTTAGATACCAAAAAATACATTGAGGTGCTGCACTGTGTTTCCTTTCCTTCCTTTCTGCATTAAAATTCTTCTCTTGAACCAATGCAAACCCAATAGCAATGAAAGTCACTCATGGCAAGTGGTTTTGAAGTTAGATAAAACCCTAGCACCTCATTTTATGGCTTTCCGTAGAGCTTTTAGTACAGAAAACATGGCCGTAGCCCATGGATACTGTCTGATTTCATGAGAAAAGTTGATGGTTGGAGATAAGATGAATGAGCCCTGGGTCCTGTTAACACTAATGACAACCAAAATGCTCGCTGACAATCTGTCCTGTGTTAAACCACGGGAGAATGTTTTGCAAGGGCTGTTCTGCTAGTATAAGATTTCTGTTTCTTCTTTTAACTGCTGCTCACCAATATTTTTATTAGCCATGCTACCTCCAAGATGTAGATCTTTCAGAGTATAGTACAGAAAGATGAGAGGTGAAAATTCTAATATGACAAATAAGCTTCAAATGGAGGAGAGATTTTTTTTCTCTACCTGAAGCCCTATAATCAAATCATGATTCAAACTTCTCATGATGTATGACTTATCATTTACTTTCTCCTTTTTAGCAGCTTGAATTGTTCTAAATAAATGCATTGGTTTTTAATTAAAAAGTTACATCTTAATTTAAAATGCATTATTTATATATATATATATTTCTATTATCTCTTTTTTCTTTGTCATTTTCTGGTTTCAGAAGAAAAGCTTTTCGGCCAAATTCTTCTCTTCTTTCTTGGCTTCAGGCAGGGGACAGCCCTGCATGTTCAGCATTTGAGATTCTGAGAAGCTTGTTGTCCTCCCACTATGAATTCTATCGCTGAAGAGCTGTAGTTACTTTCTTCATGAGAATGAGTAAATAACACACATGTAATTCTTGTTCTCTGGAGAAACTACTGAATACAGCTCTTCCCTTATCTTTTCACTCTTGCACTAGGGTCTTTCAGTTTATTAGGAACACATTTGTACATCCAGAACTTCCCCTTGGCTTAGGATTTATCGTCTGTCTTCCCCAGTGATACACACTTTGTGCTCTCAGTCAGAGACTTCTAAATCTTTTTTGAATGGTCTCTTTTGAAGAGTGCTCTGACACCTGTGTTAGATCATGGAAACCCAAGATCTGTATTTAATTCCACTTTTGTACAGTGAACATTTCAGGTGAGTATTTAATATGCCTTCATATATAACCAGTGGTTTGGGCCATATGTTTTTTCTAGATGCAAATGTGAACCTTAGCTAATGATTCACGTGTACCCCTATTCCACATGCAAGCTCACCTCATATCATAATGTTTTACTGTGATATTTATATCAGACATGCAATTTAAAATAAGTCTGCTGCAGAAAAACCTGAGAGCCAAGCTGTGAGATGTTATGATGACTGCTTAATACTGTACCTTAGGAGTGCGCACATTTCAATGGATGTGGTAAACAGGACTTTCAGACAGGGAACAAATCAGCTGTTTCATGTTTGTATAGTAAAAGTTCAGTGTGACAATTTTACAGCAGTGACCACTGATCCGTTTTACAGCTGGCTGTGATGTGGTTATTCTCCAAAAACCAGGCAGGAAAACAAACAACACTGCCCAAAGATCAGATCTGGGGGGGGGGTGGAATTCATCTGTAGTGTTAAAGATGAAGCCATACAAATTTGTTTATTCCTAAGACTGACCGCAGCAGAAAATTTTAGCCAGTTTATTATAGTGCTTTCAACTTGATAACTCAGGAGGGGTTGCACCAAGATTTGTGCTGGTTTAATTGATAAATACACCACTTCTCCCAACTAGTTTCTACGCTGTGTATCTTGCAACCTGGCTTGCAAGATACAAATCTGGTAACAGTGGGTTACTTCAAATAAGTAGTTGGTTGAATTCTTCTAATTGATACTACTACTACATGTTGTGATGTACTGATGTAACAAAGAGGACATTTTGGTGTGGCGGTATTTGTCGCATATATACTCCTTGATAATATCTACAGCCAATCCCTGGCTTCACATCTGTATGCAGAGCCTGCTTTTTATTGGGTTATACTGGTGACAAAGAATGCCTTGAAATACTCAGCTCTTTTTTTAACTCATCTTCTGTGGTAATGAATAAAACACTCAGGTATTCAGGAAGGATGTATCAAAAAGTACATACAACAGACATAACAAGAAGTAGAAAATGATAATATTATTTGCTGCAATAGTCAATCCAGTTCCACATAATTTTCTGTGTGATTTTTAAGTGCTCTGTATAAAGATAAAATATGAATATTTTTAAATCTGTAGTTATAAAATACCAGTATTCATTATCACTGTGCTTATACAAACTTTCATTATAGAAAAAGTCAGAAGAGACAGTGGAACACTTTCTATTTAATCAAGCTAGTACAGTGGCAGCCCTTGACAAAATGGAGTCATAATTTGAATATTTTAAAGGTTTTTTGTTTGGTTGGGTATTGTCCCTGTTCCTCCCCAATTCCAATTAAGTGACTGAATTTTCCTCCTTTTGAAAGAACACTTAGAGATCAATAAGAAAGTAACTTTACTCTTAGCAGGAAAACAGTTTAGTTATAGCAAGTATGCTGGTTGTATTTATTTTATTTACATACAAATAAACTGGTTTAAATTTTAAAGATTGTTATTTCAAATCGAGTTGTTTAAACTGATGCAGCTCCACTGTCTCCTATAGAGCTGTTTCATTTTAGCCAGACAGAAAATTTGGATCATTTCATATCTGAAAAACATTGAGAGGAACACTTAGAAGGATTTATTTTGATTGACGTAAAAGTGTGTGCACGGTTGATTTATTGTTTTTCATTATTATTCCTGTCAGTTATGCAACTGTATCCATACTTTAAGCAACTTGTCTCATTCTTTCCTCCATTACAGATCGAAGTAGTCAATACTTTCAAGAGTGGCACTTCCTTTCAGGGGGCTCTAAGGAGACAGTCCTCCGTCACAAGCCAGACCCAGGATGTAACCAATATTTCTAGCCCTAGTCACGTATCGTTATCCAATGCTCTTTCCTCTCCTACCAGCACATCTGCTGCTGCGGCTGGGCGTGAGTGTGTATTCTTAATGCATCAGACCTACAGAGATGCCAACTTACGTAGCAGTCATTTGAGACTAAGCTACTTTGCCCTTTCCCTTTTTGTCCCGTTACGTTTATTAGTTTTCACGTAGCCAGAAACACATAACGTGATTACTTTGTGTACAGTAGATACTCTCCATGATCTGTTGCAAGTTTTGTTAACTTGCTGTTAGGACAGGACTTTCTAGTCATTTTTATCTAGTGTTTGGAGATTCTACTTTTATTTGAGGCTTCTGTGTCATGTTTTCTCAATCTCATTGGCTCTATTTTCTACTGCTTATAAAATCTGTACATTAAATGATTCTACAAATACCTTATACTGAGCAATAGAGCTTGTCAGAGAAAAGATCATTCCATCTGGAAAACTGGGTATAATATATGTCACTCACATCCAGGAAAGATGCACTCTAATTAGCACAGGTAAAGGAAGGAACAAAGGAAATAGAAAATCTAGTTGATGGTGCAAAGCTGAGGGACTAAGGTTTACATGACTGGTGAAAGAATAGATCTGTTATCACTAAATTCACTGGGAGGTAAGCATCAAGGAAGGAGGGAGCTAGACACGTTAAAGGACAGTGTTGAAACAACAAAATAAATGTGGTAATGATTTTCCTTGTTAGAAGAAACAGGTTTCTAAACACTGAAATCCTGACGCAGCTTTCTTTTAGATGCAAACAAAGCATCTAGTGAAGAGATAGTGAAGTGGATAAAAACTTTGAGACAGCTAACAAGAAAGGCTGCTTCAACAACAGTAAAATTCCAGTTGCTCAGGAAGACTTACAGAGACAACTTTGTTTTGTATTTCTACTTATTCAGGACTGTAAGTTGCTATTTTGTTTTGCAGCACAGCCAGCATGAAAAGAGCATTTAAATTTATAAAATCAATTCACAAGTTTGTCACTTACTTTACGGAATAATGCAGAATATTTTATATGCAAGTTTGAGTGAAGAGTTGGCCAAACAGCCAAGAAGCCAGCTTGTCTGTCTGGACAACAGGGAGAGGGAAGGCAGTCAGAGATAAGGCAGACAGGGACAGACAGGAGAAGGAAATAAAATGCCAGAACTCCTACAGAAGAAAAAGAAGCTTGACCTTTTCATTCCGTTTGAGTGTAAACCCCCTCAGTATTTGAACATCAAGCATTTAGACATGCATTAGAAGTTTTGTGGAAATTAAAAATCAAATGAGAAACTTTGCTTTTGCTAGGAACCCAGATAGCTGTAGGGATACCAACTTCAGCAGCTGCTCCTTGGAGAAAAGTTCTATCTTTTGCTGCTTGGGGTGTTAACTTTTACTCCAACAGCAGCAGACATTGCAGGGCAGCAGCACAGTCAAGAGCAGCCAAGTCACTGAGCTGCATGCCACTGCCAGGCCACAGGCAGTGTAATCTGCTTCTGAGACCTCGGAGCCCACATTCCCTCCTTTCCACACTGAGCAGGTCACAAAACACTTCACACAAACCAGCCTTTCATCCAGGGAACCATTTGCCATAATAGCATTTCTCCATTGGAGCAGAAACCAGAGAGCAGCTCATTCTGCTGTGGTAAATGTTACACCACCACTCTGCAGACAGCAGTCTGAAGGGATAGATCTAATAAAATGAAAATGCACAACTTATCTTTCCTCTCTTCTCTCCATTGCAGCAAAGCAACTAAGAATTGAATAGTTTTGTGTCTTGACAAAGGCCTTACTAGGTTATGGGCTGAAGTTAATTAATAGGAGAAAGCATAATCTGCTACAGTCTTTGATGTCTCTTTTTATTTGGAAAAATAAAAGAGGTCTTACAGAGCTCATCAGTCATAGCCACATTTATTCAGTAAAATAAAACCCACATGATTGATTTGTTAAGCTATCCAGAGATACATATCTCCATTGCAGAAGACAATTAGAGATTGGGACTTTTAAAGTGGTTCTTGTGAACTGTTAGTATTTTATTACCATATATATATTTACAATGTCTGTTCAGTATCAAACCGGTGTGTGCTTCAAATTATTTGGAAAGTTTTGATTTCTTAGTACAATGACAAAAACCTACTGAATGACAGTGAAAACCCAAAGAAAAAAAACCCAAACCTTTTCATTTTGAAGTTGTTTCTAATTTCCAGAACCTGGAAAGCTTTTCCCAAACCAAATGTCATTGAAATGGGGTGTGGTTTTGACAATTGGCATTGTCAGAGAAGATTTCAGTTCCAAAACGCACACTGAGGTCTACTTTTCAGCTCCTTGCTAAAATGTATGTGGTTGGACAGAACAGACTTCGTTCCTCTGTGCTGCTCAGAATGAATTAAATCCTAAATCATTAACTTCTTCTGATGGGGCGGAATGGAAAAATGGGACAATTGTACCTCTGATTTTTAAGCCTTTCCTGCTCTTCAGGAATCTTAAAAATATTGCATAGGTAGATGTATTGTGGGGAGTATCACAGGAAAACCTTAAGGTTATAGCCAGGACAAAAGGGTCTATTATGAGATGCTATCAGGAGAGTTTATTTATAGAGAAGTGGTGCTCAGCATGTTCAGCAATCAGGATATTTTAGGTGTCATTTTGGGTGCCCAAAATGCAGAGGTGCTGACATCAATGCTTAAAAAAATACAAAACCCACATCCTACTCTATTAATGTAAGTCTAATTTCACAGAGCATTTATGCAGTCCTTCGCTAATTGTATAGCTTTTAAATCTGTAGTTCATTGGGACACCTTCCCAATTTCTGCAGATTTATGGTAACATACATAAATATATTAAATAATGTAAATTATTTTCTAGTATGTTGGGCAGGTGAATGTTTGATTCCAGGGTTAGTTCATGCTTAGAAAGAAACCTGCCTGTCATATGTAGCCACATCTATAGTGGTTTAAGAAACAGATTAGTAAGTTATTACCTGCAACTTTCAGCTATTCATAAATGTGAATTCATTCCTGTCTTTCATAGAGTTGGGGAATACCTTAATTCAAAGCAATTTAGACAGAGGAGTATTTACTGCAGTGCTAAAACTTCCCTACTTCTGGTGCTACTTTTTAGCTGTCAGGTATTTTGCCAATAACAAGGGAAAAATGTGTGGTTGTCAGCATTACCTGGTAACAATGAGGTCTGCATCATGAGTCTCTTATCTCCTCTGAAAAACATTGCAGCTTTATATAAGCATAGTGAAAATTTCTGCAAATTGAAACCTGGCATTTTATGTACTCAGATAAAAGTAGAACATTTATTTCAGTGCAAATTAAGTATGAACGCATATGTAATATGCACACATTTAAGCTACAGAAAATGAAAACATGGGGAAAATAAGGGTCTGTATGTCCTATGGTCTTAGCCAAGTTCTTGGGTTTTGTCATGTCCTCTGCAAGGACACACACAATCTCCTATCACTGGAAAGCTGTTACACTACAGAGTTAGAAGTAGTTTTAGACAGCAGGCTATCCGTTGATATTTTACATGCATTTATTTCTGTGTTTTATTCTGGGAAAACAAAATCAGATCTAGCGGAGCATATTTTTTACTTCTGAAGCTTGGAATTAGTAACACAAAATGTTAATTTGTGCTTAAAATGAAGTATATGCTTGAAGCCTTTGCTACTACATTGTTTAATTAGGAAGAGGATGAGTACATCTCACTGTACACAAAGTAAACAAGTTATTCTTTATCATAATCTGTTTCTATCTGGTTCTCATATGTTTATATTATCAGTAGGGACCCTTTCAAAAGAACATGGTTTCAAACTTCCCAAGACAGACTCATATTTAATATTCCTTCTGTACTTGCTCTTCCGCCTTCCTGTCAGTCTCACATATAGTCACTACTGTTCCAAAGTGGAAGCAACCAGAAACTTCAGGTCCCTTACAAAAGAATTCATTTCTTTCATAGAAGATGATAATGAAAAAGTACTGTTAAGTGTTGGAAACATTGAGGGAAGAACCACCAACCAACCAACCAAACACCACCAGAAGGCAGCCTCCCAGGTCATGAATCTGCTCTAGTTGCTGTATTTGCAAGTTTCTTTTTCTTTGTTCTGCTGAGGTCCGTCACTGTTCTGAGACTTTTAGAAGTATCTAATATTAACTCTAGCAAGAGTGGCCTCCAACAAGTCATTTGCTAAGGATGATATAGGAAAAAGTGATGACTCCAAATTTTATAGCAGCCAATTAAAATCTTCTCAGACAATTCCAAAATATTCTCAAATATTTGTCCATTATGCAAATCTCTAAAGGTTTTTTAGGATTTGGTTGGTTGGTTGGTTTTTAAAAAAAAAGTTGAAATTTATCAGACTTGTCAGAAAACTCATTTATAGGTAGAAGCTCTGCACAGGCAATATTTTCCTTAGTGGCGTAAGGGCATCAGCACCTGCAAGTTGTCAAACTAGCCTAAGACACCGAGCAAACTTCATTCTAGTGCATATTACAGTCCATTTACTAATAGATAATTTTAAAGAGAGAGCTCAGTATAGTTACTTGTAATTGTCTTGTATCGAGAAAAAATACTTACTGTTCCAGCAGCTTTTGCTTTTCTGTATTTCTTACATAATTAGTTTCCTGTAACTGTAATCATCATTCAGCTGGACAGACTTTACAACTAAAACTTGAGATGAAGTTTTAAGTTTGGATCAAATTTTCTCATGAAGAAAAATGGGAACAAACTTCTTAAAAAAACCCACAATTCTCTATTTTAATAAATGTGAAGGCAAAGATTACTGTCCAGTATTGATGGACATGCAGATCCCGCAAGTCAAGTGGGCATACCAGCCTTGGGGAAGATGCTGGTTGCTTTCTGTGGCAGCATGGATTAACTCTCACTTCAGGAAGTGCAATAAGCAGAGCTTTACAAAGTCCGCGTCTGAAGTTATGTTTATAGAAGTGGCACCATTTGGGAACATCAGTTAACTAGAGACAGGCATACCATACTAAAGCTTAGATGTTCCCATTGGTTATAACCAAGTTTTCACAATCCTGCTGGAATATGCAAAATCAAAATCAACTTCTGTATATCTCCCCTGTAGGTAAACTAAGTAGGTTTAAAGTCTAAATATAGACCCAGGTCCTCAAAAGGAGATACAGCATGACAAGAAGGTTTAGACTTCTAATGCAGAAATACATTCTTTGCAACAGGGTTGCATAATATATTTAAACTCTGCCAAATCTGACACCATAGTGTCAGACTCCATAATTTTGCAACAGTCCTGTGACAAAGGAGATGTGATATGGAAAGTGGAAGCCCTGCATGTGATTCTGATCTCATGCCCTAGAATTCAGTGGAATAATAGCCAGGTGAGCCTTTTGCAAAATGAGACTTAGGCCTGAGGATTTCACAGAATATGCAGGTATTCCATTGCTGCATGTGGTTTGACTTTCCAGCAGCGCTTACTGGATTTACTGCATATTTATGTAGAAAGAAGAGTAGCACAGATAATCTTGTGCATCTGTTTCACTGATCAGAGCAGAAAACTCTCCTAAAATGTAGTGGGTATTTTATCTTTGAATTTGCTGAACTTCTGCATTGTACAATGCAGAGCATACTAGCTGCAGCACTTAGAGGTGACTCCAACACATGTAATATCTACTCTTGTGGATACCTAATTGCATTCTGCTCACATAAAGCTGGGAGGATTCAAAACCAAACAAAGCTAAATATACTGAAGATAGGTCTTCGATATCAAAGCTTTACATATGCAGTAGTACTTGACCAAACTTATATGCCTTTGTATAGCTATAGTCTTAATACAGGATAGTATCAGTTACACCTAAGAGTTGGCATCTCTTTGCAAAATTGACCTCTTGTTTACAATTTTATACTAATCACCTTACTGATCTTTCAGTATTGAATTTATTTGCTTCTGCAGTGCCCTACTCTCTACTGTCTGAATATTAAATGTGTTTGTTTTCCCAGAGGGCTAGAGAACATTGGACAAA
>NW_009912743.1:0-29074 GCF_000696875.1 Nestor notabilis | reverse complement strand
CAGCAGGAGAGAGTGAAATAAAAAGAGGTTGTGAGTCTTTAACCTTGAGCCTGAAATGAATGTGAACCAAACTCAAGATACTTGGCTTATATGAAGCCAGGTAAACATTCGAGTATAAGCCCACACACTACCAACCATAATACATCTATTGATGCTTAACAGGCCTTGTGTATTTTGCATAGATGGTTGTACTTAGGAGTGAGATTCTGAACGTCATCTTTTTCTTCTGATGGGAAAAATTTGTAGTATCTAAAACTCTATTTCTCTTATTTTTCTTGCCTGATGCAGTATAATAAATCTAACTTTCAAGGTGGGATGAAACTGAAGAGTTTTTTCTATTACAGCTACAGAGAAGAAAGAAGTGGAAACTTATAGCAGTGTCAAAAATGTCCTGAAGTGTTGTCCCCACAGTCTTCTGTTTAAAAGCAGTTCATTTTTTTTCTGTTGTTTCCATTACTGTGAGAAAAGGGAGCTGTATCACACTGTTTGTCTTCCCTTGGCATTGTCAGTATCATAAAGAAACATCATGACATGAACTTACATAGTTCATAATAAACCAGCTCCCTCTGGGTTCTATCCATCATGGGTATGTCCCTGCTTTTACATGCTGTAGACCATAACATTATATGAAAGTTCATCCGCTTTATTTTATCTTCAGAAAAGTAGCATCGGCTTTGTTTCAACAAAGTCCCTAAACATTTTTACACCAGATGCTAGTTCAAATCTTGAACTTAAGCATCTATTACAAGAATCTGTTGCTGTTGGGCCAAATAACTCTGGGTAAATAGTATTTTTTCTTTTAGTTCTCAGTTTAAAGATGGTAGAACATTACATGGAAATTAGAACACCACTTCTGTATCCAACAAACCTTTGCTTCCACTAACAGACTTCATGAAAGGAGCAAGTTTGTTCTTGTAGGCAATAATTTTATACCTGGGGGACAGACTATGAACAGCATTTTGAATTACACTGTAATGCAGAAATTGTGTCTCTGGCTGAGGTGTGACACTAAAAACATAAATGTTTTCTTCTAGATGCCAAGCTAAATATGCAAAATTTAAAGTTGGGGAGGGAGTTTCTCCTCAAGGAAAAAATTAATGGAAAATCCGTATGCATGTCTGAAACTTGAGGGAGATTTTAAGAAAAGAAGGTAGTTTTGTACACCTCCCTAGTGAAGAAAGCTTATTAGAAAGTTAACTTTATGTATTCTCAGCTTTAGGGTTTGCCCAAGTTTGGCTTTTGCATTACCATTGTGTTCAGAAGATTAACTACTTAAGGTATCAGCAGATCTGAGCTAGTTCTAATATTTCCACTTAAAATCACTAAGAACAACTAGAAGCAATTTTAGTAACATCTAAATGTTCCTGGAAGACTGGCACAGTCCATGCCAAAACTTTGCCGCAGGTCTTCACACTAAGGGATACAACTGTTTGGCTGACTGTTCTGCAGTTACATCTTCAGACCCTGTGTAAGCATGTCCAAGCAGAAGATGTTAGTGCACTGTTTCCTCTCAGTGGATCCTTTGTTCAAGCAGTCACTGCTGAGTACCAAATTCAGGTCATGGCAGGCAGGTTTTCATAACTGGCTTTCAGATACAACCTAAAGCTTCAGTTTTCCCTCAGCTGTGTAAGTTGTTAGCCAGTTAGACTGTCTAAAAGTTTGGTATGAAATGCAAATCAGCTGCCAAGTTTTGGTATTAAATGCAGTGTAGATGCTTTCCCGGTTTTTAGGTGAGGGGGAGGATGGAGAGAATTTCCCTACCAGGGAATTTGGAGCCTCATGAACTGAAATCAGTTCCTCTCTTGCTAACCGGCAGAGGCTTAAATACAGTTTGTGTGACTTGAAGAAAATCTTTTATTTCATTGGATTCTGCTGGATCTGTTCAAGCATGATATCAAATTGTAAACATTTTATTTAATAAAAATTTACCTTTATTGACAAGGATCCAGTCAGCAAACAGAACCTAAATGTATACAATAAGAAGTGGCTGTGTTCAAGGAAATTAAATTATTTTGTTGGTTGATATGATATAGCAAATAGCTGCAACTGAATGAGATGACTGTTATTTTCAGTTAGGTAACAGAAATAATAGGTAGCTTTGCAGAAAAATGTCACTGTATCAGCCCCTACTATAAAGCAAGTGTGTTGCAGAAAGTTTCCTGATTTAAAATAGGGCAATGTAGTAACATGTTTTAAAGATTGCCTTGACAAAACACACTGTTTGTTTTTCATTGTTTAGACTAAATTACTTTGCACTTTAAAATACAATATAGAAAGGCATAGATAATGAGGGAATTAGTATGTCACCTCTTCCCCATGAGTTCCAATCCTATCTTTAGTAATGCCAATGAATCTCTGATCTCAGTGTGTTCACTATACAGAACCATCACATACTGCAGCACAGCTTAAAGAGATTCAGCTCTCTTAAACCCCTGGTTTGTAACTCCAGGGGCTCCGCCAAAGAGGTGTTAGGTACACTCTATGATTGTAGCCTATACATTTATTCTCATCTTCCTTTTGTCTTGCACCTCTGCCAGCCTCCTAAAATCTTCTAGTATCCCAGTATCTGGACTAGCTGTTCTGTACCACTCCAATCCTTTTATTTGGAGCATAAGCAGTCCCATGAACTACTTTTTGTGCCCCGCTGTTACCAAATATATATGTACAAAAAAAAGGAAAAGTGTTTGCACTGACTGAAGGCCATATGTCTTAAGATGGCATGACTGACTTCCGCTATTAGGAGTTTTGAAAGATGATAAATATCCAAATTAGAGAACATAAGCAAGGATACAGGTCAAAGAGATCAAAGTACAAGTCAGCCTACTTCTCAGCTGTGCTGAAACTCTGTAACACTTTGGACAACTCCAACCACAGCATCAGCTAGACTCCGCAGCTGTAACACTGTGACCCTATACCATGACTGAAATGCAGTCTGCCAATTGAAAGAGAAATTAAAGCTTTACAAATTAGGGGTGTATTGGCTAACCAATAATGTGCACCATATTTATGTGTAAAAAGATAAACATGGCAACCACCAAACCATTTCAAATGTGTGTGGAGAAGCTTTCACAATGCCTGCTTGCACCTTTTCTGCCTCTGCTTGTGCTTTGGTCTCCCCTCTAAGAAATGCTAAAAATTCACTCATGGACTACATGGAAGTAGAAGGACAGAACTCATACTTAGTCATAAAACATTTGCCAACAGATCACGTTTTGCCATTCTGTTTTTTCCTCTCTGCCCCCACCTCCTGCTTTCAAAAAGTAATGTTGTTTTCAGCAGTAAACCAGCACAAACCTTCCCTTCTTTTCAGAGCTGGTAGGTCACTGGGGTACAGGCAGCATCCCTCACTTTGCCCTCCCACAGAGGACTTAGTGCCCACACTCTGCAATGCTCCTTGCTCTGTTCCTCTTGTTTTCTTTGGGGAAAGCACTCTGCACTGTCCCTGACAGTCCAGTGGGCTGAGCCTTGCAGCTCATTTTCATGTATTCTTACTGTCAGGGGGTTAATGACACGAGCCTGACCCTGGCATCACTCAGCTGACCTAGTTTATAGTTTAAAGACTGCATATATGGCATAAATCGTATTGCTTCCAGAATTTAACTTTACCGTTTTACAACTGAGACATAGAAACCAAAAAACTTGTTGTTTACTAATGCAATCCAATTCAACCCAACAATCAATACAGTATTTTATCATCTTTTATATATATAAAAAAGCTAAATGGCTAGAACAGTGGGTCTATACTCGAGTGTTTACCTCACATATGCATGAAGGAAAAATAAAAGTTGGTTCAACAATACTATGTTCACATTATCCAGGCTTCCAAGTGTAGTTGTTGTGTGCAAGTTATCTCTGTTCATGTGGTAACTGTGAATTTTTTTTTCCCTGTGGTAGCATGATACGCTTAGTACTTTGTCTGCTTGGCTTTTTGTGCTCTTGGCTGCACTCATTTAGATTTTGCTTTAAAACATTGATATTAGTTCTAGTTTTCACACTTGGCTCCTGTGTGTGTCTCATACGTACCCATCCAACCATGTCTGTGTTCTGTGCTTTTCTGTTTGTGAAGTGTGATATGTTATGTGTAATGGTTTTTAACAATACAAAAGAGACTTTTTTAATTAAAAAAAGCCTTCCTACTACTCACTGCAAAACTATCAACATGCATGGTTTTACATTTGCATTACAATTAACATGGCTTGTCTTTTACTAGGGATGTACCACACGAGTGGACGTTCGCTTTCTTTAACCACTACTTCCCATCAGTTCTTTGATGGCTTTAAACTTGATTTATTTTAATATTGCAGTTGATACAGATATTCAAAATGCACATAACTGAGCCACTCGTTTATGCACATAACATCCAGAGACTATGGACTTCAGCTGCCTGCACTGCCCTAACCATATGCTACATTTTTCACAAAGTATTCTCTAACACAGTGTTGCCCTTCAAAGGCGCTGCCTCTGACCTCTTTTTCCTTCTCTCCCCCCAGATCCGCGTCGTGAAGGCATTCCGTAGCTCTCTCTATGAAGGTTTAGAAAAACCAGAATCTAGAACCTCTATTCACAACTTTATGACTCATCCTGAATTTAGGATAGAAGATTCCCAGCCCCACATCCCACTCATTGATGACACAGACCTAGAAGAAGACTCTGCTCTCAAGAAAAACTCAAGTCCACCGTCTTCGCTGAACAAGAACAACAGTGCTATCGACAGTGGAATAAATCTTACAACTGATACAAGTAAATCAGCTACCTCTTCTAGTCCAGGAAGCCCAATACATAGCCTGGAGACATCACTTTAGCTGAAAAGGTCACTGCAAAAAAAAAAAAAAAAAAAAAAGTAAAATAAAATAACAACCCCCACAGCAACCGAAATATATAAATATATATATTAAAAACATTGCTGGCTGAAAAGCTGTTTGAACTCTTATTCACTCTGAGACAAGTGAATGAATTGTTGATCACAATGGTTTTGGGGAAAGAATGAATGGCTGATTTACATACCCCCCCCTTTGTTCCCTGTCAGACAAAAAAATCCACCCCTCCTGCATGAATGTACTGTACACTTCTGGCCCTTCTTTCTCTCCTTTGGTTTCTTTTTCTTTCTTTTTGTTTTCTCCTCCTTAAGCAGGAACTGCAGAGGACTTCTTTCTGAGGCTATTTATCCAATTCACTGGTCTGTGAGTTTTTTGAAATGCTTGTGTGGCATGGACTCAATTGTATAGATTAATTTAAATAACTTTTTTGAAGTTGCAAAGCTTAACTTGCACAGTAGATTTGCACCAGTTGGACAGAGGAACTTAAACATTTATGAGACTATATATAGAGATATATACATATAAGTATATACATAATTAATTATATATATGTATATATCTATCTATATATAAATAGTTATATATATAAAGTTTCTTTGTTGGCATGTTGCCTTGTTTCTGCTCAAATTGCTCTGACTATTTTAACTTATTTATGTCCTAAAAAAAGAATGTAATTTGTTTACAAACCTGTAGATAATATCCTTAACTATTTGTAGGGTTAAGAAAGCACTTCCTGCCGAAGTAGTATAAAACTGGCTCAGCTCAGCTCATTGAAAATGTCTGTAATATCGCACCCTGGATATTTTATTACAACCGTGTTCTGATTTCTGCCTGATTTTTTTTTCTTGGGTGTTAAATAATGTAGATACTGCTAGTAAATAACAAAAGAAGCCAAAATATAACACATTGGATGTAGCATTGTGATCCTGTATACAGGGAGGTAAACCAGGCTTCCTTTGTTTCAAATAAAAATCAAAATTACCAGGTTGTCTCTTCCCCCCCGATAATCTGCTTGACTTTGTTTTGGTGCAACATACAATAATGGAGGCTGTTTCATTCTTTTAACATATGGCAATGGCTTCCAAAACTATTTTTAGAGAGATACTATATGAGTTTATAAATATAATAAGTTATATTTGGGTTGTCTATATGGAGATAAAAACTAATGTTAAAATATTGTGATATATTGTGTTAATCCCTTTCAGTTAGTACTTTAGGCATTGATTTCCTTACAACTTGCGAAGTACGGGCTGTTGGCATTTTGGATGAGAATCACTGTAGGTTGTTGCTTTGATTTTTTTAAAGGAACAATATCATTTCTGCACTATTAGGTCTGAATGGAACTTTACTAATTGTATATTGAGATGTGCTTTGTGTGACTTTTTGGTTTTAGCTGAGCTTGTCTTCCTGTAGTCTCAAGGTATCACTGTAACACAGTCATACGTTATTGTACCTTGAGCTTTCTACGAAGAAAGCTGTTTAGAAAACCTGCAGTATGGAGGGTGACAAAAGATTTTTCAAGATGGTAACAGCCCTGATAACATAAAACTTATGAGCTTCTATAATTGCTATGTCAACCACTTGAATGCTAAGCACTTTGTGGATCACAGATTTTTCATAAATAATTTTTGTATTTAATATAAAGTTTGCTTGGAGACTTTTCAGCATATGATCTTTTTCCATAACTGTACAGTGCAAAAGATATTTTGAATTACACAATTGATTATGCCAGATGTGTTGAAAAACACTCTCCAACTAGCTTGATAAATTGATTTGTTAAGGTCTTACTGGTTGTCTTAGAGTTGGCTCGTAAAGTGGTGCATCTCTGCAGTCACAAGCACTAAACCAAGCCAGAACTCTCCAGAACAAGATTAGACTCATGGCCAAACTGCAGACTGAAGTGACTAAAATGTTTTCAGGGTGCATCAAGACTATTCAGCCAGGTAACGCTCTAATCAGCTTGACTTGCCAGCTTCCGGACTCTTGTGTAGAAGCTTGAATGTTTTTTGGCTCCAAGTCTTAGTTTGCTATCTGATCCAAACCTTTCACTCAACAGCAGAACAGGTCTTTGAAGGTATATACAACTCTCTCTTCAACACATAGTGTGACCCGTTTCTTAACAGTAAAAAGCTAGCATGGAAACATAATTATTTAGCTAACTCCTAGCAACAAAGTGATTGAAACTCAGTCAGGATTGTTCGCTTTGTAAATATGGTGATTAACCTTTGTATAACATGTATTGGGTTTCTATGGCCTATTTGGGATATCATATTCAGAAGAAAAAAAAAGTGTTATCTATTTACAGGGAAGCCTCTAGCTTTGGACTTGAACATCTACAGAAGCTACTAATACTGGAACAATTTATTTTCAGCATCTTCACACTGACTGTTTGCCTTTTTATTTTCAAACACTCTTCATGTTTTCTCTTGCTTTCATTTGTCTTTAAATTCTCCTGTAGGAGTACCCCTCCCTAAGGTACCATTTGCAGACTTGAAAACTGTTAAGACAATGAACACTGCATTCTGTGTATATATAGTAAAACATATATAAACTGAGATGCATAGAAAACTTGGGCTTTTGTGAGCAGAGACTGTGCTTTATGTATATGATAAATGATAGATTTTTTTTTTTTTTTAAAGCAGAATAGCTATGACCTTTCAACTACAAGTCGTGCATCACAATTCCTTTCTTTTATTGCTTGACCTCTCTGTGATGGGAACAATGGATCAAAAACCAAAATGATCAGTTTGTTAAAATTCCCTGCAATATATAAATGCTCGCTCTCTACGTACTGTATTTAGCAGCATGAGATTTGTGGACAACAATACAGTGGTACATTGGCAATCCATCCCACTAGGGGTTATTAATATATGTTCATTCATCTGTTTTTATGAATTTTTTTATCTAGACAATAATTGTAAATAAAGAACTTAACTCTGTCTGTTCATTTAATACTATGCAAAAGGTTATGCTTTCTATTGTTATTCTTATTCCTACAGTGTGATGCTGGAATGTTTGTGGTTTCAAAAAACAAAAAACCAAAAAAAAAAGACAAAAGTAAGTAAAATATGTGATGTAAATTATTTTATAGTTTGAAACAAAATGATAAAGTTTTACTCTTGCTGCTTTCTGTCTAATAGATCTCTCTTGGCAGGAGCACAAGTGGAAAATTTAAAGAAATAAATTCACAAAGCAGCATGAACAATAATGGTCTGAATGTAACAGCTTTCTTTATTTTCACTTGAAGTCATTAGAGTTAGCTCTGGATTCCCACTGAGATATTTTTAATGGAGAGGTGTATGTAAATCTTGTGGACTGGCAGCAAGAAGCCTGCTCAGCAGTCAGTGGTTACACTTTCAGTACACCCCAGCCACGAGCCAGCCCAGGGTGCTTCCAGTCCCTGCCTGACTACGGGCCAGGGTGATGCCTAGAAAGATGACTTGGTCCATGCTGAGGTGGTGGTGCACAGTGTTGGGAATGGCTGATGTGAATGATGCTGCAGAGAAGTCGTCTGGAATTACCAAGTACAGTGAATCTGTGTCTGAAATAATTAGTTTAATCTTGGTCCTAAGACCAACAGACATGGAAATCTGTTCTCCTATCGCTTTGGCCCATGACATATCCCTTCATTTAGGTATATTTTTTCCATCTCTTTCCCCCTCTGTCACAATTGGAAAAAAACTTCTCTGGAAATGGGGAGTTCAGTCCAGGACTTGTGTCCTGCCATGAAGACCTTAAACACTGTGTATGCAGTGCTAGGGCAAAACAAAGGACTTCCCATTCTGGTGCTCAGACCCTCAGCCCAAAGTTCCTTCTTATTTTTATAGCTTAGACTAATGCTGTTGTTCCATAAGCTGCAGTACAGCCTGTGATCGTACAGGCAACTGCACTAGTAACAGCAAGGTTTTGAAGTTAGCTAAACAGACATAGTGAGCTGAACTTCTCACATGAGGTGTAAGGTGAGTGACTATCATGTAATCTCATTGTTAAAGGTAAAATGCTTCTATTTACAGATTTTCCTGTCTTCATACCTTGATTTCAAGCTTTTACCCACAAATTCTGTATGATGAGAAATATTTGATAGCAGCCAAAACTACAGTGAAATAGTACTACAGTGGGAGAAAAGTTACCAAGAACTACAAATGTATTCAACACAGTAAATTCAACAAAACCCCTACAGAAAATAGTTGTTAGTTAACAGATTTCTTGTATTAATTGAGCTTTACAACTGGTTTGGAATTAAACTCTTTTCTTCTTTGATTTTGTGAGCTCAGCCTAGGTAACAATCTGAAAATATTTATCTTCTAATTCTCTGTCACTCATTTACCTCCTCCTTATACACATACCTTTATTTACAGCCTTAGTCCAAGTGCTTTTGGCAGCACTCTGTCTCTGCTAACAAGTATCTCTGTGTTGAGGTGTTAGTAAGAAAGTGGACTGGGGTTGCACGGTGCGTTTTAAGCACTGAATATCTGTTAAGCTTCTGTCAGCTTCAGAGATGTATTTTATGAGTTGTACCTTCTCAAAAGTGTCTGTGAAATACTTTCTTAGCACAGCATGCATGTGAGTTGTACATGTGAATTTAAAAGAATAACAGGGATGAAATTCCCCACTACCCTGACTTCATATTCTGCATCAAATTGAAGATTCAGAAAGGCACGTAGTATTTGAAGTTAAAGCTACTAGTCCATCACAGTGAACTAAGACTGATGTCCTGATTCAGAATAAGAATGACATGGTTTATTCTTGCTATTCTTCTTGTACCCATACTAAATATACTCCTATGAAGACAAAGAAGGTAATCATGCATGCCTTGATAGAATTATCAGGTGCTGATCGTGTAAACTGGTGCTACACTAAATGCTACTATATGTATTTGTTTGATGCAGATATTACTGAGATGGAATGGGGGAAATGGTTCACAAATAGTGCATGAAGGAGAGACAAAGAGAAAAGTAGGGAGGGAAAGGAAGAAAATGCAGGTGCATGTATAGTTTGCTATGTACTGAAATGAAATAAAATCCTAATTGTTTGTTATTGGCTTGATCTAGGCACTGAGTTCGAATACAAGAGGTACTCAAATAGTATTCTCTGTCTACCAGCCTTTTCCAGCTTCAGTCCAAATTCATGAATAGTCTGAGGTTCCCGAAGTGAGGTCTAGACCTCTAGCTGGAAAACGGATGTAACAAACTCTTGCTCAGCTGATACCCCAAACCCAACATCTCTTTGACCAGAAGTAGATGATTTCCAGTATCCGCTTCTGTGATACAAAAATAAATTACACATTTTGTGGTACTGGTTTACACTGAAGTAAGTAGCACACTTAGCAACATCCTTACTCACACAGGCTGTGAGAGGACCAGGGTTCAACACTTCCAACTTCCTGTTGGTAATACTGTACTATTAGAGTTGCTTCTGAGGAACTACAAAAAGGTAAGCAATAGACATTTCTGTTTATGTTTCTATTCCAGCAGCTCCATGTCTCTGCTTCAGTGTGAGACACTGACATAATAAAACATGCTGTTAAGAATTACATAATAAAATGTATTCATGGCCCAGATCAGGACTAGGGTCCACATGTAAACTGCCCTGGATTATAAACTACAAATCCATATTTCTAATTCTACCAGTACATGAAATCTGTTTAGGGAATGCTCAGTTTTGTTCACCAACACATTTGATATAAGAGGTACTAAGTAAGACAAAGAAGTGTCTGATTTTGTTTTTCTTTTTATAAACAGGTATTAAGAGGCATATTATGCTCTAACCTGATGGAAACTGAAGAGAAGTAAGATTAAGCAACTTAGTAAACAAGGCAGACTGTCGAAAAACATAAAGCAGGGGAAATAAAACAACATTTTCTCCCATATGTTAAAATAAACTTTGATTATCAGTGTGCCTGGGAGATCACATTTGCCTGGTACCAACTGAAGTGTTCAATTCCAAGTAAGGGAATGTACTTCACTTATTCTGTCTGTGATGGATTTGTTCTCCTTTCAAGCAAATGATAAAGCATCTCCTTCTATCCCTTGTCTATGTGCATTTAAGAACCATTAGGAGTTGATCTGGTATAAGCAGTGTTGGTACACAGCCAGTGAAATGACTTTTTACAGGACAGATAGGCTACAATAATGAACATTAGCAAGCAAGTTATGTAGCTTTCTTGACAGAACTTTCTAGAACATTCACAGCATCTGTGGAAGATGACCCTGTATGTATTTGTAAAACCTCCTGGTCCTTTCATCAGTGGGTTATTTCAAGTTATTTCATATTAAAGATTAGCAAGCTGCGTTTTAAATAATTTTCTAGAAAGATTAAAGAAAATAAGACAACCATTCTTTGAAGACAAACCACAGGAATAGATTACCAGTATGTTCTCATCAAAACATGTCAACTAGGAAAGCTTTCTTATGCTTACTTTGCATAGGTGTAATGAATTATAATTGTTAATTTAATCCATGTCTCGAATTCTTTTCTAAAAGATAAAGATGACAAGAGTTACAGAAGACAGCTGCCTGTCATTGAGTACATGAACAATGCTTTATGTTTGGGATATAACAGAATCAAATGGAATGCTTTCTGTCGCAGAGGAGCATGCTGAACGACTAACACTATTACATAGCTACCTATGATAAACTTGCTATTCCACCAAAAAGGCATCATGCACTCCCTTACATTCCAGCACTAGTGTTTATGTAGTTACATGGCTGGAACAGACTGTTTATGTGCTGGGTTTTTATTGTTTCTGGATAATTTTCACTGCTTTCTAGCCAGTTCCATGGCTGGTCTCACCATATGGTTTGGTGGGGGCTCGTGCCTGGGCAGAGAAGCAGCAGAATCAAACTGCAATTATTTCAGATTAAAATGACTGTTCTACCCAGCCTACAACAAAGGGAATTGAACAGATGCCTCTGGAGCTCCCATCCCCCAGAGCCAGAGCGTTTGGTGCCTGTGACTGTCTTTCTGTCTTGCCACTAAGGTACCAAGCCTATCATAGAGAATTATGGTTTCAGAAGCAAAAATGCAGTCACAAGCATCTGCTTGGTGGCTGTTCTAAAGCAAGATGATTTTCTGCCAGACAGATGCTTGCATCTGACAAAATACCATCACACTTCACATTAACAGCCATTCTTGCTGAAGCACCAGCAAGGCTGGAGAGAATGAGCTCTGTGGCTGCAGGATGTACTGCACTGGCTGCAGCTAAGGAAGCCATTTCTGGTTACATACGTACTCTTTTGGTGGAGTTTAACCTACCATCAAGAATTAAAATCCTATTTTCTCTGCTTGTGAAGGATTTGGATATTTTCAGCATTTTTCTATTACGTTTTTCTGTATTATTACTTGTAGCCCTGAGGTGATAAAAGTGGTCTTAGTGAAAAAAATGCCTTTCTTACCTATTTCCTTTTATTAATAGCCTTTTGTCCTGGGTTAAACCATGACACCTATATCCCAGTCTCCCTGTATCACATAATTCCTGGATATGAGTTGTATTTTCACTGAATGAGAAAACACAGAGGAAAAACCCCATTGGCTGAGGTTGCTGTAGGGATGACTGAATTGCTGTTCTTTTCATTCCCAGTTTAAGAAGAGAAGCACTACCTAATAATGCCAAAGCATTTTGTCTCCTCGGTGTTCCTGCCCATCCGATCCTGCCAGTACATTTTGTTCCTAAAAATGTGCAGGCTGCTCTATAATATGCCACTGGCAGAGCATCCTTATGCTAATAGTGAGCTCCTACAGCAGAGTGGAAATCTGCCATCCCTCCAAACACCAGACACTGAAAATGGTAGCTGATACAACTTGGAATTTCCTCACATCAGGGAAATATTTTGCTGCCTAGTTATAGTCAATAAAATGTTTGCTTAAGATTTACATTCTTTGTCAATGCAGTCTCACCATACTTAAGTGTTCAGTTGTATTCCTGAATCCTGAAACGAGACATAACTGTAGTTGCAACTTGAGATTTGTTTGATAGCTCATGTAAGGCCCTTGCTATGTGATTCAAAATGTGTCTTTACACAAAACCAAATTAAACACCCCCCCACCATTATCCAGGTTCCCCAACAATCTGACATTTGGTAGAGAACAGGTTAAACCTGTACCAAATGATGGTTCCTTATAAATTATTTCCACAAAACATCATCCAAAAATGTTATCAAAGGGGAAAAAAAAAGAGACTGATTTTAGAAAAGATGAACTGGGCTCAGAAAACACCAATTTTTGAGGTTAAGACTTCGCGGGCATTATCACAAAGGGGAAGAGAAGAAATTGTGCTTTTACCATGGTAGCAGCTTTAACAAAATACCCTGCTTGTTCCTGAGGCTGCAACTAAATGGTGTCAGGAAGACAGAAAAGTCAGCATTGCTCTCTCCATTAGTTCTCCTTCCTATGGCCCTGTGACAATCAGCTTTGAAAGTATCACATGAACACCATTTTGAGAAAATTCCTAGTAAGAAAATTTAAGTAAATAGTTAAAAAATTCCTAAAATAATAAGAAAGTTTGTTTAAAAAGTAAAATAAAATCAAAACTCTGTAGGGTTTATCTGAAAGTTGATTTCCTTCAAAGGATGAGTCTCTTGCCCTTCCCTGTAGTTTGGAGAAGTCTTTTTTAATAACATCTTCATAGATTTCATCATTTCAAAGACTACTGCAAGCAGTGATACTGAATTAAGAATGAAACTGCTGCACTTGTCCTGCCTTACAACACATACAGTTTTACTAAAGTTACTAAGCTTGCGAAATCGAAAAGCACATTTTTCCTCTGGTTTAGACAACAGTCTTCTAGAGAAGTCCTGTGTTACTTCAAAGCAACTAAAGCTCAGATACTGATCAAGGTAATTTTAACACAGAACAAATGTTCATTTGCAAAGCAGCAGGTGCAAAAAGGAAACCTTTTAGAGCCCTCTTCTGCAGAAGCACTAGCTATCCAGAAAGTGTAACGAAGTAATGTAAAAATCAAACCTCTGAGCTGTATTATTTCTACTAGTATCACAGATTTAGCTAATTTGAAGATACAATGAGCATCAAACCTACCAAGAATTGAAGGTCATCTTGGCCAGGTGTAGTTGAAGGTGTGTGAGCTACTCCAGATGAAGCACATTAACAGGGGAGCACATTTACTAGGGGAAGCAGGGGGTAAGGACTCTGCTGTGCGGTGGTGCTCTGGGGCAGGCTGCAGTTTGGAGACTTTTGCTGACAAAGTAAAGGTAATGAGAATGTGGTGAAGAGAGAGTGTACAGCATTTTATTTCTTAGAAAGGCTCAGTGGCATAATTCACTACTGTTCAAATATCATGCCCTTCAGGGTTATTTTGACCTGCAGTGTGTTACTAAGCAAGTCTGGAGGAGACTGATGTGGTGTTCCTGGAGAAGTTAGTAAGTGTTGTCTATGCTCCCTCCACCCCCTCTTTGATTTATAGTCTATCACTATAGATATAATGATGAAAAACTGTTACTCAAATAATGAAAAATTACAGTGTACCACATTGTAATATGTTGCTCTCTAGCTCTCCGTATCTCACAGTTACTATTACTCTTTAGTTCACTTTTCAACGAATAGACCACAGGTGTTTTACTACAGTAACCATCTCTTCCCTTCTGTGACTTCACCCAAGCATAAGCTTTCTCAGTAGTGCTATCAGTGCTTTTTTGCTTCAGAGAGAGAAGGCCAATTAGGGTGCAGGAGAACTATGGACTCGTACTTTAATTTCCCAGACTTTTGCTTTATAGTATACCTTCACTGATGTGGAAGCCCAGAGTATCTCCGTGTGAGAAGACATGTCCTGTGATTAAAAACAATCCTTGATTATAAGCAAGGCATGCGTTAATGTTACGATATATTGCTGTTTAGAGAGACTGAATTAACACAGGAATTGCCTATACTGGAAATCAGTCAGATTTTAAAGATCCGTCTGATATATCTTAAAATTCATGTAAAAACTCAACTCCATCATACTCTCTTACTGCTTATTCTTGTGCTTAATCTGCCTGTCTCAAGAAATGATGAGGAAGCAGTAGTGTGTTCAGTATTGATGTTAAAGGTTCTAAAGCGTGTTCATGCAGAGGAAGGACATTAATGTATTGGTTGAGTTTTAAAGGAGACAGTTCTGGGTTTGGTGCTTTGTGGGTTGTTTTATGGATTGTTTTAGTGGATCTCCATTTCCCTTTGCAATGATAATTTTCAATTTCAATGTATCAATTCATATTCTATTTCTTGGAGTAACTTCAGTGTTAGGCTTTTCAACCTATTCTTCAGATTCTAATACTGCAATTAAGAAAGAATGCAACTCATTTTCCGTGCTTCTTGTGGCATTAAAAGCTGAGATAACACCATAGCAATGTTGCCACAGGGTTATTATGGTTTGGTTTCAGACATAGGGCAACGCCAGGGAGAGGTTTTTGAATAAAAATAGCTGATTTCTAGTCAGAATACTGAGATACGCTTTTTGATATGGAAAGCTGGGAAAAAAACCCAAAGAAGTGCTACATTTCCAGAAACTGTGGTGATCTGTTCTTGTCCCTACAACCTCTGACAAACCCTCAGAGATTTGTGATTGAAAAAGCTGATATTGTACATGCACAGTATCACACAAAGGCTTCTAAACCTGTCAGATTTGCACAATATCCATTAACCTTTGTAACCCATCTATACGGAGAAACAGAAATCGCTGCCGAAGAGGGATGACAGAAGGGACACTGGACAGAATATGAATTAGAACAGGATCTTTTAGAACCTTGTTCTCTCAAGATTTGGATTACATTAGTCTTAGCGAAAGAGAAAGAAGAAAAGCTGTGCTTTGTATGCGAGAGCCACAGGAGGAAACGTTATACTGCATTCGAAGAACAATGCTTGAGTGATGCAATTATAAAAATCATAAGCTGCTTTTAAGTATTGTACAGTATAACAGAGCCTTGATGCTCCAGGATCTGGGGCCTGTGGTAAAGCATATGCTAATAAGTGTCATGATTCCCTATATTTAGTTTTCATGATGCAGATGCAATCCTCTGACAGTGGCACCAGTGTGGGGAGAGGGCATTCCCCACAATGTAATGTCCATGATACAAGAAATACCCTCTTTCAAAGGGAGTTGAACATACAGCTGGTACAGCCCAGGTTTTAAGAACGTGTTATGAATAATAATAAGAGAAAATGAGTATAAACTCAGTAGGGCTCTGACTATCCACAGGTCCTACAGCCCCCAGTGTCACCAAAGTGCAAATACTTCCTCTGTGGGTTTACTGAATCACGTACGCAAGACAATTGCTTTCACCACATCAGCGCTTTTGTCTGGAGAACGAGTAATTTAAAAATGATTTAAACTTCATCTTCAAAATGAATTTTTATTTCTGTAGAATGGAAATTCTGTTTGTTCACCCATCTTGGATGCCCTCAGCGTAGATTAAAATACAGCTCGGGAGCCATTTGCCATTAGAACTGAATCTCATGAACTGCATCTCATTGTGCAGGCTGCCACCACCATGGAAATAGCAGGTTATCACTTGAAATACTCTCTTCAAGCTTCCCTAATTCTCGGAAAATGCTGAGCTTTGAAGCAGTCCCTGATACGTGAAGTTATTCTGATCAAAAGGAAAAACTGCTTCCAGGAATTGCTTTTGCTTTCTGATGTTTCTTTTTTAGCCCTCTCCTCCCTGTTTTCTGTTGTTTGCTTTAGTTTTCTATTTTAATCTGTTGCGGGTGCTCTTTTTGCTTTGGCAGCACTAGATTATCCACCAGATCAGGAGGTTTTTGTGGGGTGGTTGGTTTGTTTAAAAAACACCCAAACAAACCATGCTCTATAGCAATGTAGATGGTGATATGAATTCCTTGGACTCTTTTCTTCATTGGGATTCTTTTCCATTTGGCTTAAATATGGCTGCAAAAAAAAGGTTGATAATAGTCTAGTGACTGAGTAATACATTTTTAAATCGCTAGGAATAATATGTAAAACTTTTCTACACAAACATTAATAAATTCGTCCATCTTGAGAATAAGAAAGATGAATAAACAAGTACATCAAACCATTCTTAGCTTGACTTTGAGCTAAAAGACTAGTCTTCTTCACAGGCAGCTATTCCTGCATGTGATTCACAACCCTTTGCAGGAGCTCTCGATCTGCTGGTAGCACAGACAAGCATAATGCACATCAAAACACTGCTCCAGATAAGGGAATCCTGCATGGGATAAGCGACAGAAGAATATTCAGAGGCATGACAAGGAGGATGGACTAAGAAGACTGGGAAGCTGCAAGTTGTTGAGATGAAGGATCTTTGCCAAGGTTAAGAATTCTTTATTGGCTTGCAAAGCATACAGGACTTGAGGCTGTAAATTGGGTTCTTACAGCCAGAACTTTGTGCCCAGGGTTTGAGAATGCAATGTTTCCACACATCATATAAACGTAGCTATAAGCTCCAAATAACTCTTCTGATTGCTTTCAAAGGAGGGGAGTAGCATACCCTCCAGCAGGCTAAATTAATTTCTAATCATTTAAACAGACTAGCTCTCTTCTGATCATGTTTTCATTGTATTTTCTTACTGTATTTTAAAATGCAGACCTTCAAATATACCCACTAGTTATGTAAATCATCAAAGCTTCATTCAACAGGTGCACACCTTTAAAAAAGACCATTGGGTTGTTCTCTAGAATAGTTTGCTGAAACCACTGTGGCAAGGAAACAGAGGGACAACACAGCTTCCTTCTGCTGGAAAGCTCAGTAGGGTACTTGTCTCAATAGCAATATGGTCCATGTGAAAACTTAAGAAAACGAATTGTCGGGCTTGTAGCATACAGCTTGAAGTTGAAGCTCTAAACATGCTGTGGAATGTGCATCCAGAAATGGGCCAGAATTAGCTATATTTAATTCTAGGACTTGAAATGTTATTAAGAAACCTACTATCAGTGTAGGTGGTGAGTACATGGATTGGCTGTAGGTGGTTGAGATGAAAACTTCCAGTACAGGCTGCCAACCAGATAATAGTAAGGACTTAAAAGACAAGTTGACAACTGATCAATTTACTTGGCCTGTGACTTACAAATCACAATCAGCAGAGAGCATCAAGGTCAATAATGTTCCAAGAGTTTGTCAAAATTGTGTCAGAACTTGAATCTGTCCCGTAAACAGCAAAAACGTCAGTGGGAAAGATGGAAACTGAAGTTTCCATCTACAGAAACAGACAAAATGATAATTGTACCTAATCTAAGCAGGATCACCTTGACTTCTAGAACAATAATGGGGAATATAATTGAGTGCTGCAACTGAAGGGAACTGGAGAAAAAGAAACCTTCGTATTGTAAGATAGCACTTTTATTATGCTAGTGAAAGCCTAGCTGCCAGAGATCAAGGAGGTTGAAGTTGAGGGGATAAACTTCAGAGGTCTACCTTTTCCTTATACCTTGGATCAATGAAATATATAGAAATGTCTTGGCTAAGAAAATATGACATCAGACCTACTGCAAAAAAATCAGGCATGACTTCTACCTGCCTCCCTCCACTGCTCCCCTTAGAAATAGCTAAGTGGTCTTAAATGTGATTGTAATATGCTGATGAATTACAACTTCTAATATCTAATTTTTGGAGGTCACTGTTAAAATTCAAGTGAATTATAGACAATAAAAATAGCCAGCTTGGTTGCTATTATGTTATAAATGCAACAAAAGATGCCGAGCAAACTAACTGTGGAATTTCCCTTTGGCTAAACAAACTATTTGGAAAGGAACTGTTCTGCTGTAAAAATATTATCTAAGGATAGAAATTCTAATAGCAGCAGTGATAGCAAAGGAAACTACTGACATCTGGTTTGGGAGCCAACATCTCAGGTGATCACCAACTGCATCAGTGGATGTGGTACATGTTGGTATACAAGAAAGCTATGAAGGGACAACAAAGAAGGTCCATTCCCAGAAGTATTATTAAATTTATCACCACTGTGCGTTTAAATACAGGCCAAGTGGAGCAGCTGAGAAGACAATCTGTCTTGGGACAGTCTCTGACTCCCAAACAGACTAATGTTGGTTCTGAGGGAAATGCTACATCAAACTGGGAAGAGGCCTGGACAAACCTTTGGAGAAATTGCATCAAAGAAGTATAAATACTATTAAAATTGCCTCACTCATAGTTTAAGTCAAGAAATGTGGGTTCAGGAAGGAAGAGCAGGATCTAATGATAAGATTATACAAAACTGAACTAATTATAAAAGTCCTCACTTATTGCTGCAGCAATAGATTATATCTGGACAATGTAGCAGGCTCAAACTGTTTCCTACCCTAAATTTTACAAGTGAGTATATGAAAATGGAGTTGTATTTGAAGAACAATGGAAGAGACTTGCTTTCATAGCAAGATAAGGCCTGAGGCAGTTTAAACTGATGGTTATTTGTCAGGTTGAGACACTTGGAGCGTGCCGTGCAGTATGTCACACTCGGACTGTGCTTCCCAAATGATATGCTGGTGCATGCTGAAAAGCTTTAAACAGGAACTGATATATTTAAAGTATTAAACGCTTATGGCTGCTACTCTGCATTCAGTGTTGACTCATGTAAAGGGAGCTTTCCTTGGACATGGGATAAGGTCACAAGCTGATGACTGAATTGTCATGGGGTGGAACCAGTGAAGCCTTGTTGCAATCTCTGGAATTATGAGCTACATTCATTCAACATATGAGCTGAAACAGACTGCCACCCAAATATGTGTGTGGCCAGCCATGAACTGTAGGGATAAAGCAGCTTGACATGTATCCATGCAAATACAGAAGTGTGGTATTATCTGAACTAGATCGTGAGCGTACACACCCATACAGATGGATGAGACAGAGCAGTCCTCCCCGGGAAGGAACGAAATGAGGGAAGGGGTGGGGAGGCAGAGCCAAATAAAAGAAAATTAACTTCAAGTTAACAGGACAGAGCTCAAGACATTGGACTAGGAATATCACCTGCTCTTTGTTTCGTAACAGTCTCTTCATCATCCAGCTGATGATAAAGAGGACAATATCTACAGATATTTTTTTCCCTTTCTAAAAAGGGCTAGACCACAGCCTAACTCTTCTATCCCTTCTAAGGCAGAGTCTATTTTCAGTGTAATCATTTCTTTCATTGCTGCATATATTTATGTCAAGTGATATTTTGAATATTACAGGAACAAAATGTTCAGACACACTCACCACTTTATATGACATTAATAAAACCTGATGTGCTCTACCCTTGCCTGTTTAGCATTAGAATTAAGAGGTTAGATTTTCCTCCTGAGTTATTCCAAGAGATAACTTGCAATTGATATTTCACTGCTCGGATTAGCCACATAGTGTCACCCTAGACCATCAAAAAGTCTAATAAAAGGCATTCTGCCTAATCATTAGCTTTGAGAAGTTGTGCTGGAAATAGTCTGGAGAAATGTTACTGTCTAAAGAACTGAACAAGCTTCACAGGAGATTGTATTTCATCCTGCATGGCACATCAATAGCCAGAACATAGCTGTCTTCAGGTGACTCGACAAGAGCCATCTGCGACGCCTTATGCTAACTGTAAAACAGTAAAGTGCATTTTGGTAGTTCCTTTCTGCTTGAGATATTGGCCTCTCTACTCTTCATACTTAACCTCTGGTGTTTATAATTTCTAGGATTACATGTCCAAAACATATTTTTACAAACTTCTGAAATATGATTTAGATTCTGCAGGCATACATATGTTTCAGAAAAAGCCTAAGAATTTAAGTTTATTCCAGTAAGTTACTCCAGTGATGCTTCAAAAGAGGTCCCAAAGAAAAACCTCATATTTTATTTCCTTATCTTGGTTTCTGAAAGTATTTGGAGTAGAAATCAGTTTCTATTCCTGGTTTTACTTTTGCCCCATGTGGCTTTAATTTCAGATGAAGTTTGTAATGTCCAGATTTAGACCTCGATGAAAGAGCAATCATTTTTAAAATAAAACTTTTTAAAGAAGACAAAGTGAATTTTCAAAGCATGTCTGAGATCACAGATCGCGGAATGGGTTGGATTGGAAGGGACCTTAAAGATCAATTAGTTCCAATTCCCCAGAAAAGACCTAAATCTAAAAACACCAGAAAATTTTCCTCCAAAACTATAGTGGCATTAAAATCCAGCTGTGGACAGAGTGTTATGGACATTTGGATATGGAGTGAATTGAGATTCAAAGCAGATTCTCATTCTCCAGAGCAAATTAGTTATTAAAAATACTAATAAGAGATACTCTTACAGAAAGTAATAGACACTCGAGGTAACTGGTACGTAATAGGTAACACCAAAGGCAATCTTGATATCAATAGCTGACAACATTACACTGATTATACAGTTAATCACCAGGTATATTTAAGATTGTGGTTTAGACCATATTTTATTTGTGACCTGTTGCATCTGCTACATCAATGAGAAGACTAAAACTATTGCCATAGTCTGGCAGGGAGACAACTTCATGGCTTAAGAACTCTAGCCAATCATAGTAATAAAATCAGAATGTTGTCAGTAATGTGGGAATTGCAGAGCTGGGATTTATCTGGATCCTGTTTCCCCACTATGTATGGCCACGCAGACCAATGTATTTCAAGGCTCATACAGTGATTGTACTGGATAACAGAAGCTCCAACTGGTAACTTCTTCCAGAGTAACATGAAACTCATGAAGAACAATTCTTGATGTTAAACTCTTGGTTCTTTATATGCAAGGCCCCATTCAAAGCTGTTACTACCAGGATACAAAGTGAAGCGATAATTTCAAAATGAATAATATTTATAAAAAGACTTCACCAAGGTTGTATTTTGGACAAGTTCCATCTTTCGGTAAGCAGCACTGTACTAGGATACATGAGTTAAGATGAAATCTGACTCAGGGGTTTCAAACTATGGGCAGTGACGGGTCTGCAGCTTGCTTTCTCAAAATATTTCCTAGGAGTCTTACAAATTCTGGATTTTCCTAAATGTTCCTATAATTTTTGGCTATATGCTCAAGGAAATAAAACAGTACAATTGGTCCAATCAATTTGTGTGAAGGTAGAGAAAACTTTGTTAACCTCTCCATTCATTTTTCTAAGTGTTAGTGAAATAATGATGCTATAAAGACACGAAGTCATGTTGATCTTGATACTCTGGGCTGCTTTCCCTTTGAAAAAGATTGATAGTGCTCATAGCTAGAATTTAAATAGAACTTTTTCCCTCATTTCAGCAATAAACCCACTCTCTTCATTAATAAATGATCATGTTACCATGTTTGCATTTCCAGTTCTGTTATAATTGCTCCCAGTGAAGTGCAAGAGATGACAAAGCCAAGAGGCAGCAAAACAGTCAGCTACCAGACTGCTGAACTGTGCTCCAAACAGAAAAGAAACAATAATTTTTAGCACGTCCCAGAGGCTCCAAAATTAACTGATCAAAAGCTCACTGCAGCATTTAGATTTACTTTGTGTTATATCTTTTTCCTTGGAGATTAGCCTGGGGAAGCAGATGAAAGCAGAATGTAAGGACTTTGCAGGCAGGGGGAGGGTGTTTGGTTTTGTTCAGTGGATTCGGGGTTTTTTTAGTTTGATTTTCTGGGAATATTGGAATTTTTTTGTTCCCTCAGAGAGATTGTTGGTGAAAGTTGTGTGTATATAGAGTTTGTAAGGGCAATAGCAAAAATCCAGTGAATGATGGTTAACTGTACCACTGGCAGTGTTCAAGGCCAGGTTGGACAGAGCCTTGGGTGACATGGTCTAGTGTGAGGTGTCCCTGCCCAGTTGGAACTGGATGATCTTAAGTTCCTTTCCAACCCACACCATTCCATGATGATTCTATGATGCATACACCATAACAAGATATTCTTGAAGTCTGTTGACATGAAGTTCAACTCTGACAAAAAGACTTGGAAAACAGAATTTGGTAGGAGTGCTATTGCTTACAAAGAACGATCTCGGGATGTGCTTTGGTTAAACGAATGAACTTGCTTAGGTAATAGCTGGGTCTCTAAGCTTTTGTCACTATCCATGGTGACAAATTAATTATATACAATAGATGTCTATTTACTTTTACTTTCCCACATGCTGTCTTTTTTTCTTAAAAATAGACACACACAAAGTGAATTAGCAGCTTTCTGCAAGGTCAGTGTCCAAAAGTTATAGACTTTTACAGGGAAGATTGCTTTGGAGTACTGTTTTCCTGCTGGTTTACCAGTGCAGTCTCTAGGTTTTCAAATCAATCCAGGTTCAGTATGTTCTTCAAAACTGGGTAGTCTAGAGATTGAGGCCCCATTCAAGGTAACACTCAACAGGATCATCCTTTTTATAGAGGGTTTTTGTAGAATTAAAATGAAAATAGTTTGCTGTTGGTAATACTGGAAACCTGGACCACTACTATTGTCTTTGGTACTGGAAAAAGGGCTATTCAGCAGTTACTAAAACGGATCAGAGTTCTTAAGTACAGATATTATGTTTTACAATGTTTATTCTTGCATTTCTTTGCAAGCATGGACAGTTCTTTGCCTGTTGCTAATAATGTTCATTCTAGATTTCAGATATTCAGGCTAGTGTTGTTCTTGCTGCCTCTAAGTACAGTTGTATATTAGAAGAAAGAGGGAAGACAAAACAAAATATATGCCTAGAAGTAGAGAGTTTTAGACTGAAGTTCAGCCTTTTTTGTGTAACATCCATGCATAAGGTTTTCTAAAGGAAATAAAATATTTTTCTAATATTACACTGTACACAGGTAAAGTGATGTTTAAATTTTCCCCCAAAAATCACTTTTGAGCAGAAACACTTTATCCCCAAAAGGCCAAGGTTTTCTGTGGAGTTAGCAATCTGCAAGCACCTATTTTCAAGTTTGTAAGCAGAATAAAAGCTGTAAAAGGGCTTCAAACTCTGAATAGTTTTCTGATTTCGATGCCCCTGCATAAACCATTTTCCTCTTTCAATTCAATTTTTAGATGTGTAATATAAATGTAAGTATCAATGTTGATCTCTTTTGATTCTATTTTAAATTGCAAGAAATGGGAAGGAATTTACAGCAAAAGCCCATCAAGCCTTCCCTTTCTAATGGATTAACCAATGAAGAGGGCATGCAACTTGACACAAAGGGATGGACGCCTGACTTGGGTTTGGTCTTAAAATGTCCTTATTTCCTGGAAAAACAACAAATTCCCCTGTTGACTCTTTCTAATACGTATTCAGATGAAACTGTTGACAGTTTCGACTTGAAAAATTACTGTTGAGTTCAGTCTTCCCTTCCTGTAAAGTTTTTCAAGCATTTTACCACTCAATTTAATTTTGGGGTGCCTCTTACTGCTAGAGCTTGTTCTCACTTTCAACCTCCAGTAAAATTGTATGAACAAGGCTAGACTAATAGTTTTGTCTGTACACCTCCACAGAGATAGTCTCATTTTGTGTGTGTTTCTCTGCTATGAACAGCAAATAATAAAGCAAAATTAACTTTGTAATTATTTTGTAACCTTCATCATTGTCCACCTTAAAGCCTGTGTGAACTTACTGAGAGATTCTCTTCTCAGAGTAGAAACACATTTAACTAGATGGCCTACTTGGATCCTAATTCAGGCAAACATCTTCACACAGGATGACAAGTGAAGTGTGTGTTTAAAGGAAACTACATGCTGAAGTCCTGTGACTTACATGTCCCTTCCTAAAACACAGACATAATTCACTTCTTCCCTAACTGCTAGTTAATAGGGGCCAGTTCATATTGACTACAATATCAGCTTTCAAATTGGAGATAAGCCAGGAAGCATTTGCAGTCAAATGATAGACAATAACAATACCACTCATAAAAATGGAAATTCACTCTAAGGCTTGACAGATACTCATTTAATAGCCTTTTGTGCAGTATTCATCTTCCTTACAGTAATAATAATAATAAAAAAGATAATTTAAGGCTAAAGGCTACAAGTATTGAAAACTACAAACTAAATATGCCTACAAGCCATGCAATATCTTGCTTTATTTTTAACATGCCAGAAGAATTGACGTTCCTTTTCAGTAAGTGTGCAAACATAACCAGCTTAGCCTATTAAAATCCCTGCTGCTGTAAAAAACACATTACCAGAAATGACCAGGAAATATTCTCCTAAAGGTAAAAGGAAAGGGGGACAAGAAAAGCAAACTTGGTCAGTAAAAAACCCTTCTGCTGAAACTATCCTGGGAATCTAAACAGGTATTTTTTGGTATAGATGTTAACACAGAGCTAAACTGTCTCCAAGTAGATACATTGCTCCCTTCACAGCAGTAAATGTGTGTTATCAGCCTGGTTTGTGAGTCCAAATCAATTCTTGTTGGTATTTAGTAATGGGTTATTAGAAATGTTCTAGTTATGGTAATTTTATGGTTGTGAGGCGCCTTTAAGAGACATTCCTGATTTTACAGCCAAAATAGAAATGAATTGAGTCGTCTTTACACTATTACATGCAAAGGCTCAGCCCATCAAACTCATCGTTTCACTGTGGTCACCTCCTGTATCCTGTGCAAGTGTTGCAGAATTTGGTGAAACTCAGAAGGCTTCAATGAAGCTCAGGCTGAGCAGAAATGAAATGGCTTTATCTGTCCCTTCACACAGAGATGCTAGACTGGTTTTGCAAATGAGGTGGTTACCCACTTTGCTGTGCATTCTGTTGCCAGTTGGAGATACCTCAAGATTTCCAATCTGTACAAAAACTGTTTGCATTTAAATCCGAGCACTGGCCATCCAGTTGGAAGTGTCTCTCTGCTCGCTCACTAACGCTTCTCTTGGGGCTGAATTACTAAAAACATAGCACATTTTTTTCCTTCAGGGTTAACTTTAAAGTACTGGCAAGGCTACCTCTGTATCTGAATATGTTTAACTCCATTTCTCTTGTAAGTTACAGTACCTATTACACCTAAAAGTGGTATTTGGCTGACCACATCTGGTAACACCAAAGCACTGCCTCCTATCCTATCTTTAGTGCTCTGAACAGATTTTCTGCCAGATGATGCTAACTATTAGGAGTATCTTTACCTCTAGGGCCATACAAAGAGCTGTCAGAACTGCAAGCTATACTTGCTGAACAAAAACACTGTTCAGGCAGAAACTTCTTTAAGCCAAACCAGTTTGGAGAAGGAAGGTATGGCAAAAGGTATCCTAGTTTCTGTGTACCTCTGCACAGAATCATTCCTAGTTGTTTGGTTACTATCTGCTTCTGTCTTGGTGTTCAGGTAATCTTCAGAATCTTTGTTTCCAGTGTATAAACACATCCTCTGTTAAAAAGAGGAAGTACCTGGATATCTCAGAGCCCTCCTATAAATGGTTCTAACAACAGAAATTATAAATTACCTGTATTTGTCTCTTTCCCAGATTTATACACTTATTAAGGTTTACTTGTACTTTCTGTTTATTTCTGTTTCAGTGGATTTCTTCACCTTAATTACAATCTATTTTGATACTCTGTGGAGGATTTACTACTATCATTTATTGCACCAGCGATGCTCATACAAACAAAACAAGCAAGCTGGAAACAAATAAATGAAACCCCACAGTTCATAGTTTAGTCTAACTCAACAGGCAACTTACTCGACTTCATTAGAATCATATTTAAACAAGTTTTAACAGCATAAAAACTAGCCTTTCACACAGACTTCAGGCCTGAAGACCTTATAGCTGCTTAGTTAGTGGTTAGCTTACAAGCAAACAGGGACAGAGAATCCTTTAAGAGTACCCTTATTACTGTAAATCTGCATAACCTTTCTTCTTTAGTTTACCAATCCAACACTAACTGATAGATAAAAACACCATTTGATTCAGATGTGTGCCAGCCTTTCTACCAGGTGTGTTGCCATCTTTTCAACATTACCAAACTGGTACCTTAGGTGCAATTTTAAGGTGGTTGAGACATGTTTGCTGGAAGCAGCTGCTGCTGGAAGCAGAAGAATTTGAATAGTCACACTCTGATTATTTTTTTAAAATGATAAATCAGCTATAATGCAAATGATCCCTTCAAAGAATGCAAAGAATCAAAGTAAAAGCACCATCTAGGGACACAATTGTATAGCATCTTTTCCCTTGTACACTGGGGCAATCCCATCCCAAATATCATTAAATTTGACAGTGCTCGATATTTATTGTAGTTAATTTCAGCATAGATTTACAATCTCTTCTACCGAACTGATGATATGTTAAGAATTATGTATTTGTAAATAGCAATTAATGCCAATCAAGTGCAGCACATCATTTCACATTTATGTCTTAAAAAAATTCTCCGATCCTGCAGTTCATGATAGGAGAGTATGTGCTCAGCATCAGAGTTGTTTCCTTAGAAACAAGGACTCACATGATGCACAGAGCTAGTGGAGCATGCTCAATGCATAAATAAATCAGCCTAATTTTCCTTCTTTTGTTCTGAAATCTACCCCAGATTTCCTGCTGTCAGCTGCAGCACTGAGAGCTGCTTGGTTTGCCTCCTATCTAAAAGGGCAGTACAGGTGATGGGCAGTGTTGTGTACCACTAGTGCGAAAATCTTGGTTAACATGGAACAGAACAACATGCACTTTTTCCTGTGGGAAAGTCCAGTCTCCCTGCATGGAGACTTTCAAAGGAAAGCTCAGCAAAATTAATTTCACCCAGTTAGAAAAGAAAAATTGGGTAATTGCTGGACCACAGGAGCAAGCTGTTATCTGTCAAAACAGATAAATTAGAGTTTTTCTTCATCATTTCAATTCTGTTTGTGAACTGTTTCTTTTTCCTTGTTTATAGCCTTGGTATTCTGACAGTACTTTAACTGAAAGAATTAAAAAACCCAACTATTAGATGAGGAAGAAGCAAAGTGCTCAGTCTTTGCAGCTTTTTTTTTTTTTTTTTAGTATATTTTTAGAAAGGAAATCACTGCTTTAAGATGGAAGAAGAATCTGATCTCTGTACTGCAGCTCTGCTGGTTGGCATTTGTACCTAACTGTGTGTCTTGAATACATGATGAGCCATTCACAGACTCCCACAGGCTGATGGAGTTTAAATCTGAATTTATTCAAGTCCATACCCAATCTGATTTCCCTAAAGAATAAGACCTCTGTTGGAGTTCACTTGAATCACACTTGTTTGTCATTGCTAAACTGACTTAGATGTTTCTGACTGTCCTTTAGAAATAGCCCAAACTGGGACATACATACATAATAAAATACTATGTATGTATCTCTTTATACACATAAAAAGAAAAATGCACAAAAACAACCATAAGATTGAGGTTAGAATTCTTCTGTCCCTGGTTCATGACTGGTATAGTTGCAGGACAACAGTCTTTCATAGCTCTTAACACTACAGTACCATATGTTTGGCTCATAATAAGGAAACTAAGAAGGAACTTCTGTAAGGGTTTTGTTCTTTTTGTTGAGAAAGAATTACCCCTTTTCTTGAACTTCTTGTTGTTTAGCTCTTCCTTAAAGCTTAAAAGTATATGTTCTCCAACTGAATCAAAGTGCATAGTTTTATAGATAAAGTAGACATCAGAAGTAACTGGGGACAAGTGTTTGTGCCTTCTTTGTGCCTATCTTCCTAGTAACCTAACCACAAGGGCTTTCATATTCAAAGGCTACTGAACATGCTGAGAGAGAAAAACTGGCAAGTTTAGTATTGCCTAATACCCACAAAGGAAGGAGTAACAAGAAGGTTACGAGGCTCAGTGGAGTGACAATTCATCAGATGTCTATGTACTGGCTTCATGGGGGTCCTCATTTTGTAGTACAAGCTACAACCATTGCTGTTCTTTACAGGACAGTAAGTTAATGGTGTAAACTGGGGAGCACCATGAGCTGCTGACAAAAGGATCATTTCCTATTTTTGTCTGACACAGTAGTCCCAGTTCCATGAGTCATATTGCTCCAACAGTCTTGCTCATTGCTAGGCCAGGGAAACATCCAAATAGATGGAAAGGAGGAGAAGGGGTTTAGATTTGTCACACCTACAGACCCAACAAAGTTTACCACAAACATTGTATTTTACCATCCCATGTAGTTCTTTCTGTTCTATACACAGACATGACAGATACATGGGATGGAAAGAGCTGTGTCTCAGTAAGCTATGGCTCAATCACAATTAATGTTGCCATTTTTACACTGAAAGTACAGGAAACCAAGGACAGCTGCTATACTGCAGAGCCTGGCAACAGCTACAGGTGTACTAGAAAGGACAAGAAACATAACTCTTTGCACATCCTGTGTTGATCAACATAACCCAAAACATGGCCAAAAATACCTCAGAAGTAAAAACGGAGCTAGGAGAAGCATCCTGGGGCAATGGTAATGCTTGCAAGAAAAAAAAAAACAAGCCCCCCCC
>NW_009912742.1:4063-4714 GCF_000696875.1 Nestor notabilis | reverse complement strand
ACCTCGCTCCTCCTCCCTGTGCCCACCCCAGCCTGCGGCACAGCCGGTTCCCACTGAATCACTGCAGCAATGGGTGTGTTTAACCAGAGCTGGGGCTGCAGCGCTGCGGCCTGACCCCACTCCACGTCAGCTGGTGCAGCAGTGGGGGAACCCTTCCCCGCTCCCCACCCCAGCATCACCCACATCCCTGGAGCCTGAATTGCCCAAAACATGCTCAAGCCGCCCCATTGCCACCTGAGTCATCCAAACACCCTGGCCCTGCCTCCATCACCAGCCCCACACCCTCTGCCTGGACCCCACCCCCAGCACCTGCTCCACCCTGAGCACCCCCTTCCCCTCACCATGGTGCCACAGGGGCTGTGGGGGTCCTGACAGTGCCATGGACACCGCACACGGTGACTGGGAACATTGGGTGGTGTGGGGTTGCACCACCAGCACCTTGAGTGATGCAGTGAGGAAGCGATGTGGATGCACAGCACCAGCACCACAGGTGATACGGTGAGGAAGGGATGGATGTGGAGCACCAGCACCACGGGTGATGTGGTGAGGAAGGGATGTGGATGAGCATCGCCTCGAGGTGTTGATGGGCGTGGGAGTGTGTTGTCTGGACAGGTGCCGGTATCCCGGCATGGGACTGTCTGGGCGAGCCGG
>NW_009912742.1:3484-4032 GCF_000696875.1 Nestor notabilis | reverse complement strand
GGAGCCGGCAGCATGGCATGGCACAGCATGGCACAGCACGGCACGGCACAGCACAGCATGGCACGGCACAGCACAGCATGGTGTGGTGCACTCTGATGGGCACACACCCCTGGCACCTGAGGGTGAATCCCATGTGCAGGGACATCCCTCCGGAATGGCACCCGGGCAGGAGCCCTCACAGTGCTGATGACTCGGACAGCACTGAGCCCACAGTGCCAGGAGGGGGCTTGGGGAGGAGGAAGGACAGGAGAGGTGTGGGGAGGAGGATGAAGAGAAAAGGAAAGATATGAGGAAGAGGATGAAGGACATAGGTGAGATGTGAGGAGAAGAATAAAGGACACGGGAGATGAGTGGAGAGGAAGATGCAGGCCATGGGAGATGCCACCGGGATAGTGTCACTCCGGTGCAGCCCAAGCCATGGGGCTGGCCCCAGATCCATGAGGCTGTGTCAGCACAGGAGCAGCACCAGTGGGGCCAGGGCTGTGTCTGGGCTGGCACATGCAGAGTCCAGCACTGATACTGGCAGCGGCATCTCGGTACAGAGGGAG
>NW_009912742.1:2735-3374 GCF_000696875.1 Nestor notabilis | reverse complement strand
CCCAGCCCCGCAAGCACGAGGGTGGCCTCTGGGTCATGGCAGGGCCAGGCATGCACCTGGCCATACTGGGCTGTGCTGGCCTATACTGGACCATACTGGGCCACACTGGGCTATGCTGGGCTGTGTTGGGTTTTGCTGGGTGTCACAGTGAGATCCCTGCACCCACACATGCAAATACTCTTGCATGGGGAGTGCTGGTGCTCACACACATGCACAAGCACAGGCACAGCGCTGCACACGCATGTGCTCGCACACATGCTGGCCCAGTAGAGCAGAGCCAACACCAGGCACCTGCAGTGAGTCCGGGCTCTGCCACACAGGGTGAAGAAACCGAGGCCAGTGTGTGGCTCCGTGCGGGAGTGTGGGGCAGGGCAGGACCTGCTCTCAGTGTTCCCATGCCTGCACCGGGGCAGCTGGGAAACAGGGCGGCACCTGCCTCCCTGCGGTGGGAGAGGGCCAACACCAGCACATGGCACAGCGCCAGGGCTTGGGTCATGGAAACATGGAGTCATGGAATGTTTTGGGTTGAAAGAGACATTAAAGCTCCTCCAGTTCCAACCCCTGCCCCGGGCAGGGACACCTTCCACTAGAGCAGGTTCCTCCAAGCCCCTGTGTCCAGCCTGGCCTTGAACACTACCA
>NW_009912742.1:1781-2357 GCF_000696875.1 Nestor notabilis | reverse complement strand
CACTAGTTACGGTGGTACCCACAGGACCAGGCCTCCAGCCCGGCATGCTGGTACCTGCTCCCCGCTGCTTGTGCAGCAAATTGATATCCTGCAGCCTACAGCATGGGTTGTGAGGCATGGCCATTCTCCCACGGGATCCCCCCAACCCATGTCTTCATGAAGACATCATGGTCTCTCTTGGACCCTGCATACCTGTACCCATGCCCCGGGTCTGTGTCCCCGTCCACTGCAGCGCTGCATCACTGGGGGCTGCAGAGCTCTGCAAACACTTTGCATGTGCAACTGGCCACCCTATTCCTGCGTTCTGGGGCAGAGCCACCACCCAGTGGTGCCGGTGGTGCCAGGTGTGTTGTCCCGCCTGGGAGTGGTGGGGCAGATTTCCACAAGTGAGGAATGTGCAACAGCTCCTGTCAGCAGCCCCAGCCTGCGCCAGCAGCACTGCAGCCACAGAACATGCTGGGGGATACTCTGATCCCTGGGGAGCTGGGATCAGCAGTACCGTGGTGTGGGGCCCTGACTACAACTGGGATGTTTTCTAGAGCCATGGAATCCCAGGCTGGTTGGGGTTGAGAGGGG
>NW_009912742.1:967-1565 GCF_000696875.1 Nestor notabilis | reverse complement strand
TCCCTCCATCCCTTGTCCAAAGCCCCTCTCCAGGTTTCCTGCAGCCCCTTTAGGCACTGGAGCTGCTCTAAGGTCTCCTTTCAGGAGCCTTCTCTTCTCCAGGCTGTACCAGCCCAGCTCTCTCAGCCTGGCTCCAGAGCAGAGCTGCTCCAGCCCTCACAGCTGCTCCGGGGCTTCCTCTGGACTCGCTCCAGCAGCTCCACGTCCCTCTTGTGCTGTTGCCCCATCCCCATGTGCTGGCCACCCACAGCCATGAGGGCACCAGGGCGTCCATGGGGTCCCCTGCAGTGCTGCGTCCTTCTGCCTGGTCCTATGCTGGGGAGCAGTTGGGATGGGGCACAGCTGCAGGTTGAGGTGGTATGAGGCACCTGGGTTGTACCCCAGTCTAGGATGTTGGAACACTCCTGCATGGGGGTTGTCCCCAGGCGTTGCAGCAGCACACAGGTATCTGCAGCCAGAACCACCCTCCTCATGTGCTGGGCTGCACCCCCAGAGCGTGAGCTGGGGGTCAGGGAGGGGATTCTCCCCCTCTGTTGTGCCCTGGGAGACCCCCCCTGCAGCCCTGTGTCCCGCTCGAGGGCAGCCGCACCAGAAGGAC
>NW_009912742.1:392-895 GCF_000696875.1 Nestor notabilis | reverse complement strand
GAGAGCTGGGCTGGGGCAGCTGGAGAAGAGAAGGCTCCTGAAGGGAAAATCTTGGAACAGCAGCAGCAGCTCAGGAGGAATGTGGAGCTGTTGGAGCTCCTCTCCTGGGTGTGGGCTCCCACAGGAATTCTAGCAATGCACGCCAGGTTTGGAGGTGCAACCGGCACAGTGCCTGCTGGCAGCACCACAGTGCCCGAGGCCTGCCCGGTGCCTCTGCCGCTGTCACACCACACCAGCAATGCCCCATGGACCACGGGCGAGGGGACAGACAGGGATGGACAGACGGACATGCAGCCACCTAGGTGCTCATAGAAAACCATCTACTGTTTATTGGTGCTGGCAGGCCAGGCCCTGCCAGGGTTACATTCAGCTCTACTGCTTTCCGGTTAGGGGGTGGTGGCAGCATGCGGCAGCAGGGCTGGGGCCGGTGCCAGGGGGTGCAGTGTGGTGCAGGACCAACCCTCCAAGGCAGCCCCAGTCCCACCGGGCGCAGGGGGGCTGCG
>NW_009912742.1:0-201 GCF_000696875.1 Nestor notabilis | reverse complement strand
TGGATGGCGGGGCGCCCCCGCCCCTAAGCCCCCACCTGCTGCAGCGGCAGCGGGTGCTCGGAGTGCAGTGGGGCAGGGGCTACAGCAGCCAGACCAGGGAGTTGCTGTGGGGAAGGGAGATGCTGTGGGGCAGGGGGTTGTACACACGCTGCAGCAGTGCAGATCAGACCTGTGGGCACATGGCTGCAGCTGCGCCATCCT
>NW_009912741.1:1150-1512 GCF_000696875.1 Nestor notabilis | reverse complement strand
CCCTCCCATTGACACCCACCGGCATTCCCAGCCCCTCGCACGTGCCGCTGGCCGGGAGAACCGCTTCGGTTTGGCCTTTTTCCATCCCTTTTTCCACCCAAACCCTTGTCTGGAAGCAAACCCGATCCCTGGCTGCACCCAGAAACCAAACCGGGCTCCTTCCACTGTGGCGCCGCAGCAAAGAGCCACTTTTCCAGGCCTATTTTCCCCCATTTTTCCCCCATTTTTCCCCAGTTTCCCCCCTAATTCTCTACCTCTCCAGCACAGCGGATCCGGTGCGTGCTCTGGCACCGCCATTGCCTGTTCTGGTGTCCCTGCTCCGGGTGTCAATAAGGACAAGGGGAGGTCTCATCGTGGCTTCG
>NW_009912741.1:0-1137 GCF_000696875.1 Nestor notabilis | reverse complement strand
CCGGCCGCTGCTCCAACTGGCTCCAAATTGCCCCTTTTTAACCCAAAACCCCCCTTTGCAGACTCAATAACCCCCCCCCAGCGCCGGGCTGCGGCCAAACTGGTTTATACTGGTTCCTCTCTGCCCCCAGCACCAAGAAATGGGGGGGGTTGGGTGATTTTTGGTCTCTTTTTGGCACCTTCCACCTCCCAACCGCTCAGTTGGTGGCCACCCCCTTCCCCCCCCGCGACTTCAGTGCCTCTTGGAACCCAAAAGGGCTTTGAGGAGCCCAAATATCTCAGGGAACAATGGAATTTCTCGGCATCCGGAGCCTTTTGGGGCAGGAAGAGCCGGATCCGCACCGGGACGGCGCCGGGCGGCTTTCGCCTTGGATTTGAGGTGGGAATGGCTCTCCTTGGATTCACCTCTCCTTTTCCTTCGCTTTGGGGCTCTCGTTGCCCCACATGGGAGCGCGTTAATGCGGAATCCCACGGGAAGGCGGCGCCGCTGCCGGAGCTTCCCTTTTCCTCCTTTTTTCCCCTTTGTTTTTCTGCATTTTGAGCCAAAATCATGAAGTTTTGTGGCCGGTTCTGGGTGATGGGGAGGAGTTTTGGGGGGATTCCTCATGTTTTCCTTCCGTTTGGGGTGGAAACCACATGGAAGGGAGGGAACAAAGACATTCAAGCGACTGGACTGGGGGTGTTGGATCCCAAACCCATTTTCTTTGATCCCAAACCCCATTTTTTCACCCCAAAACCATTTTCTTTGATCCCAAACCCGTTTTTTTTCACCCCAAACCCCTTTTCTTTGATCCCAAACTCCTTTTTTTCACCCCAAACCCATTTTCTTTGATCCCAAACCCCATTTTTTCACCCCAAAACCATTTTCTTTGATCCCAAACCCGTTTTTTTTCACCCCAAACCCCTTTTCTTTGATCCCAAACTCCTTTTTTTCACCCCAAACCCATTTTCTTTGATCCCAACCCCCTTTTTTTCACCCCAAACCCATTTTCTTTGATCCCAACCCCGTTTTCTTCACCCCAAACTCATTTTCCTCGATCCCAACCCCATTTTCTTTACCCCAACCCCGTTTTCTTTGACCCCAACCCTGTTTTTTCCACCCCAACCCATTTTCTGGTCCCCGTTGGGTGGCGTCAGC
>NW_009912740.1:0-485 GCF_000696875.1 Nestor notabilis | reverse complement strand
GGCGAAAGTGTGGACCACATGTTAACAACCAGACTGCATGGGCAGCACGTAACATCTCCGTGGACACCTTTAGTGCTCTTCTGCAGGTGTGTGTCTCTTTATCATGAAATAAACGTCTTGTAATTTTATCCTTGTGTCCCTTTCCTCTTGGTCCATGAATGTCCCAACCACTTCTGTGAGACTTCCAAGCAGACTGCATGTCTGAGGCCAGTTTCTGGGAGATCGACAGTGAGAACAGAGCAGAGCAGAACAGAACAGGATAGAACGGAGCAGAATAGAATTCAGTTGGAAGGGGCCTGCAGTGATCATCTAGTCCAACTGCCTGATCACTTCAGGGCTTATCAAAAGTTAAAGCATGTCATTGAGAGTATTGTGCAAATGCCTTTCAAAAACTGTCAAGCGTGGGGCACCTGCCACCATTCTAGGAAGCCCTTGTTCAAGTGCTTGCCATTGTCCCAGTAAAGAATTGTTTCCAAAGTCAGATG
>NW_009912739.1:0-2321 GCF_000696875.1 Nestor notabilis | reverse complement strand
TTGTTGGTGTGTGGGTAAAGGTGTGCAGGAGGTAAGCAGATGGGCTGGACGTAGCTGCTGTAGCGTACCGCAGAACTGAGTTCAAACAAGGCAATATCATTTTCAAACGTGTCTCTCTTGAATTCTGGGTGCACAGTGATGCTTCTAATGTATCTTCTGGTTGTGTGTCTGCTGTGCTTGCGAAGGTTATGCACACCCAAAACAGCCCTCCAGGTATATGGGTCCCTAAGGGAGAATTAATGTATTTTTTGCAATTAAGTTCAAGTAAATACATTTCTTGATGTCATTTAACTGATTAGTTTACTGTTGGCTTATGCACCTTTAGGAATATATACTGAAAATTCTGCAGTGAAGAGGATCTGGAACAAATGTGGCTCATCCCCCTTCTTTGTAGTTTGCCTCATGCTGCTTATGGCTGTTAAGGCAAATTCAGATCGATGATTTAAGCAGATGCTCAGATTTTGCTTCCCGCCCCACCTCAGCAGAGGCCACCCAGGAAACACTGTTTGGAAAAAGAGGAAACCGTGGATTTATTTTGCAGAAAGGAAGTAAGCTTATAGCCACAATGCTTATAAAGACTGCGCTTGTACCTAGATCTGGGACATTCATTAACTAGAAGTTACAAATCATGAACGTCAACTTCATATTAAATTTAGACACAGGGCCAGAGTCATTCACACCTGATTTCTAGTCAAGTATGTTGAAAAGAATCTTTACTAAGTGGGACTTGAATCTGGCCTGGGATAAGCAAAGTGCAGGCTACAGAAGTCAGATTAACCTCCAAAATGCTCTAGAGTGTAAGCTAAAAAATTAAAGTATAACCCATCTCTAAATTAATGTTTGTAAAAGTGCCTTAAAAGAAACAAGGAGCTGATCTAGCCAAGTCCTGGTAGTTTACAACATTTCCAAAGTTCAGGTATTTATTTACAGTTCAGTTTCCCCTAGGTCATGGTTATGGCAACACAGGATGAACCTGCCTGAACTTGTGTGCAGATTATGCCACTGTGTTAAGGACTGCAGAAAAGACAACAGTGGTGAGAGCTGAAATGCAGCAAAGCTGCTCCAAGTACAATTAAAAGGCCTGTTCTGAGAAGTTACTACCACGTCGTCAAAAAACAGAAAGTGATCAAGTGTCAGAATTTGGTTAACCAGGAAATGTGGAAGTAGTGTTAAACCCAAGGAATTGTAGTGTTTCCAATCTAAATATCGCAACATTTTCTTTTTGCTGGGAGCTTTACTAGTTTATACAAACCTACTAAGCCGAAAAATGAGAGCTCCATGACAAAAAGCCCCCAACCTAACAAAAATGTCACATCAAAAGCAAACAACCCTTCATTTGAAATACCAAAGGTTGTCCTGGGCCAAGCCAGAAGCACATATCTAAGACTTCTTGGTCTTGACTTACAAAGACTTAACTTTGCATCCTGTGCTGGGCTGGAGCCGTCACTGCCCATGACCACTGCAGCGGAGGGGACAAAGGGACAGTCTTTGCTCCTTGGAGGCACAACCAGTCCCTCATGTGGGCTGCATTGTTTAGCTTTGCACATTGGCTCTGTGAGAGCTCAGAACACCTTTGATTTCCCTTTTGCTCAGGTGATGCTTTGCTACTCTACTACGTCCTCCTCATAGTAAGAAGAGGTGTCAACATGCACACGTACTTCCTCCCCGTGACGCAGTGGCCAGCGGTGAGTACCGAATTCTTATTAACTAAAACTCCTCCACAAACGTGTGAGAATCGGCCGCCACCGCGGTGAATCTGGAGGCTCACCAACCACGGCCACGCTCCGACCTGAGCATCATGTCCACCTATGATCCGGGATCCCGAGGCGCTTTGGGTGAGCGGCCGTTGTCCGCACTCTGCAAAGCAGAATGGAGGCAGTTACATCGTTCAAACGGAAAACCAGCTTTTCAGCATTTTAAGGGGTGGGGTTTGGTGGTGGTTTGGGGTTTTCTGTGGGTTTATTTGGTTGGTTGTGGCTGCTGTTTAATCTACAGTTCCTTGCTGCAGGGCTGTAGCTGTTTGCAGCTGGAGCCCAGCTTCTGGAAATCCTGGGACTGTTTGTTTCCTTAGGTTGGATTAAATGCTTGTGTTTCGATGGTTATTCATGTATTGGCAACCTGGTCTAGTCGAAGTTGACCCTGTCCATTGCAGGGGGATTGGACTAGACGAGCTTTGAAGGTCCCTTCCCACCCAAACCCTTCTGTAACTGATTTCTTGTGCATTTATTGTGTACACTGAGGCCAAGCAGGCTCCAGTGGCCGCTGCTTTACGAATCCACCTCTTCTAGGTGCAAATGACGTTTCTGCCGTGTGTCGGTGTG
>NW_009912738.1:17365-21199 GCF_000696875.1 Nestor notabilis | reverse complement strand
CGCTCCCCGCTGCCGGGGTGTGGGGAGGAATTGCACACGCACAAGTGCACACACGTACATGTGCACAGTCACACACACTCACATCCAGCCGGGGGAATTACTCATTCACAACAACAGCAGCGTTGTTCCCCAATTCCCGGCATCCAGCCCCTCTGCTCCCCGCTGGGGCTGGGAATGGGGGATCCCCAAGTGGGCAGGGTCCTCACTGCAGAGACATGGTGCAGCTCTCTCACCCTCCTTCTCTTCTTCCTCCCCCTCCTCCCAGCCTTGCTAGGAGTGGTGGAGTCTCCCACCCCTCTTCTTGTCCCTGCTTTGGGATCAGGACCCTACAAGTGCCAGCGATGGGGGATCCTCCCCCAGGACCCATGAAGGTCATGAACAGCAAGGGGAAGGATGCTCCACTTTGTTCCACCTTTTCTTGTCTCCTCTAGGGCCCCAGGAGCAGGAGTGGGGCCTTGGGGAGTAGCCCCACCTTGCAAAGCCCCATAGAAGCATGTACTCTGCATCATGGGGTTGGGGGGCACAGCACCAAGCCCTCCCTGCTCACATAAGCTTGTATCTGGAACAAGGGGCCTCGAGAAGCTGGCTGGCACATCGTCCTGGCAAACAGCACCCAGCATCACGCACCTCTTTGAGTAAAGATTCAGACAGAAAGGGAAGAGAGGGATGACAAACAACAGATCAGAGCAATACGCGCTACCGAGGCTTCTCATTAACAACATCCTTCCTTGTCCTCTTCTTTTCCTGCTCTTTGCTCTCCTTGCCTTGCCTTCTCTTTCAAAAATAACCCCCCAAACACACAGACTGACTTAGCAGGATGTTCCTGTGCTTTCACAGAGCCTGAACGGAGGCAGCAGAGAAAAGCAGTGTCCTCAGCTGCCCGGCAGCACTTTATTTCTGCCAGGAGGGTCGTTGCTGGGTGTTACACTTGCCTTCTTGCAATAAAAGTACCCAAAAGTGCCGGTCCTGATGGGAAGAAGCCGCTGTTCTGCTCTCCCCTTTGGGCCTCTGCTGCACCAGGCAGCCCAGCAGCGGGACCAGCAATAGCTGCTTCAGCCCATTGCCAGGCACCTCTGCCTCCTCCTCAGGAAGGGAGAACCCTGCTTTAATGCCACCTCAGAGGGTGCCTCATCTGTCACGAAAGGGATCCACTCTCCTTCCTTCTTTCCACTCTTAGGCCTCACCACTGTCTCCCTCTCTGCATCCCAGCTCAAGGGTGGGCTGTGGCAGAGCGTAAGGGTTGCTCAGCCCCCATTGAGGTGACATCTGGGGGGGTTTGTCCCCAGAGCTGCTCCCAGGAGGGAGAGGCACAGCTCCAAACCTGGCTTTCCCCTGCATTTTGGTTCCTTAATGTGCAGAGAAGCCAACAGAGACCCTCATCCCTCTGCTTTGAGCAGGGGCAGCTTTGGGCTTCCCAGTCCACAGTGGTCCTGGGACACACAGGATCCCTATGGGATGGGTCTCCCCCTGTGTTCCATGGGTGACATCCAGCCAAACTCATCCAAAACCTTCCAGGAGTCTGCATGTTCTGTCCCTGTCCCTACCCCTGTCCCAGTCTCTGTCCCTGTCCATATGCTTATCCCCATCCCTGTCCAAGGCAGGGCAGATGGGCTCTGGGAGCACATTAGCGCACCCATCCATGGCTCATCCTCTGTGTGAGTGCCTGGGACAACAGGATCTGACAGGATTTAATTCCCTGAGTACACTTATTAGCTCGCCCACAGCAGCCATCTGATGGAGGGACCGGGAAGGGGCCACGGGCATCACCTCCTGTGGGGTTAATCCCAGCAGCACTCCCAGTGCAGGCATCGTCTGTGGCGCATCCCTGCTCCAGCCTTATCACGGGCAGCCAGCTACCTGGCCTCTCATTTACAATTCATTCCAGGGGGATTTATAGCCCGTGTCACCGGGAGCTCCTTAAATCAAGGGCTGGGCATGGGAAGCACCACGTTGAGCAGCCTCTCCCCTCAGCCTGGGCTCTGGGGACAGAGAGGTCTCAGCCTCCTTCAGGAGCAAGGGAGAAGGGTGGGATGGAGGAGGTGGCTCTTCCACCAGCAGCTCCTTGGGGGCACACGAGGGGCTTTCCCTGCCGCAGGCCTGGCAGCACAAAGAGGGCTCTGTCTGGAGCGAAGCTGCGTGGCCATTGATGAGCTGCTGGTCTTGGTTGGAAGAAGGGAGGCACTGAGGGAGGAGGATGGGAGAGGGAGGAGGATGGAGGCAGGGATTTTGGGATCGAAGGAGACCTGCGAGGCACCATGGTGCCAGAGAAGCTGAGTGAGCAGCAATACAACCCTGCAAGTGTTTACGGTTGGAAAGAGGGAATAAAAAGCAACACAACAAACCCAACAACCTTCTTATTCCATAGCCTGTGTGTGAATTGATAACACTGATGGCCAAAGCCCATTCTGAAGCACCGTGGCTGGGCTGGACACATCTGGGATGAGAGTCAGAGGATGGGAGGTTGCTGTTCCTCTCCCCAGATCATACTCCACTTCCAAAGGGTCCCAGCGCGGCTGGAGCATCCCCCTGTCAGCACTGGGGAGGAGGCCCCTCTGTGGGACTTGGATGTCTCTCCTCCAGCTGGGCTTTCCCTCTGTGATAAACGTGACCAGAGGATTTCTCCCTCCTCCCGTTTAAATCTCATTCATTTGAGTTGGATTTTCTTACCCTGTTGACTTTAGGCTTTAATTCTGCAAAGCGTTATCACATTAAAGGGAGTCAAGGTTGTTAAAGTGATGGATTATGCATTAACAGTGTTATCCATGGGGAGCAGGACCAGCCTCCGAGCTCCTCCCAGCACTCAGTGTCTTCTAGTCTTGAGCTTCTCCCTGGGCAGTGAGGGGTGACCCAGTGTCCCCAGCTCTGTGCTGGGATCCTGCCCTTGGCAGGAGTCAGGCAAGGGGATGTGTAGCCAAGGGGACACAGACTCATCCCTGCCTGGGTGCCCAGCTCTTGCAGGGCAGCTACTCCCCCCCCACTGATCCCCCACCTCTGATCTCCAAGAGATGCTGTATTTAAGGCATCTGCAGCAACATAGGTCCCACATGGGCTTTTTTGCACCTTTGGGGGCTTGCCGGGTCCCATGTGGGTCCTCGGGGTGGCTGGAAAGAAGTATCTCACCTCTGCTCCCAGTCCTGGGGGCACCGATGAGGAAGGGCTGCATTGCTCCTCACTGTTCCAAACACATCTGCAGCCATCTGCGTGCCTGCTACTGCTGGGGAAGCCCTGCATCCTCCATCCTCCTTCAGACAGTGTCTGGCTCGGGTCTTCCACCAAAGGGTGCCTGCCAAACACATCTGCAGCCATCTGCGTGCCTGCTGCTGCTGGGGAAGCCCTGCATCCTCCGTCCTCCTTCAGACAGTGTCTGACTTGGGTCTTCCACCAAAGGGTGCCTGGAGAGAGCTGATCCCCAGGGGCTGGATCTATGGATGCTGTCCAGGCTCACCCTGGCACTGACACTCAGACATTCACTCCCTCTGGGTGTCCCTTGGGGGTCACATTTGCAGCACTGCTGACAGCAGCCAGCTCATAGCCACCGGCTATGGGAGTCCTCCCAGCACCCAGACGCTGATGGACCCCGACAGCTACACACAAAGCAGAGGCTATTTTTTCCCCTGCTGCTGTTTTCTGAACTGATTCTCCCTCTTTAACCTCTGCTGGGGAAACCAGTCCCTGCCCTACCTGACTCCCCATCACCTGATGTCTTGGGGATCACGGGAGAAAGAAGTGGTACCTCAGAGGCATTGAATGGAAAGGAGCCAGGCTACTACTGAGCTGCATCCTCAGAGCATGAGCAGCAGGTCAGGGAGGGGATTCTCCCCCTCTGCTGCGTGA
>NW_009912738.1:12578-17121 GCF_000696875.1 Nestor notabilis | reverse complement strand
CGGCTCTAGTGGAAGGTGTCCCTGCCCGGGGCAGGGGTTGGAGCTGGAGGAGCTTTAAGGTCCCTTCCAACACAAACAAGGCTGGGTTCTGTGTTACTAAATCAATGCTTTGACCCATTTGAACAGAGCACAGGGTGGTTGCCGGGTCCCCAGACCAGGGAGCATCACCAGCAGCTCCTCCTCTACCCCCTCCTCACCTCATTTTGCAGCTCTCACTGACGAGAGCACCCTGGTGTCAGCCTCAGCCCTATCGATCCCGTTCCCAGCTCTGTCCTGAAGGGAGAAAGCGATAGTTGAGGGAGGACATGATTCTCCCAGCTAATTGAATGCTCCGGCACTGGCCCCATTGAGCCCCAATCCACGCTGACGGCACCGATCGATGCCATGAGCTGCTGTGAAGGCAGCGGATCTGCCTACGTGCCCTGCACGGGAAGGGGCAGGTCCTGCTCTGCCAGGGATTCCTGAGCCGGAGCCAGGTTATCCCTAAAATGCAGCTTCTGCATGGAGAAGGCTGGTCTGGCAGCATGTCTGGGGACAGGGGACAAGCCCCAGAGGTCCTGGGGAATCCCAGGGTTGGAGAGTCAACCTGGAGAAGGTGCTAGTGGTGATGCTCTTGTCACACCTGCAGCCATTCCCCTCTTCCCAGTGGGTGTTTGGGAGTGTGTGGGACCAGCTCCTGGCAGAGGGTTTCAGCTGGTGGCACTGGGAGAGATGGAGCAGCCCAGCTGGCTCGGGTGGGATGCACGGAGCCGAGCTGTCAGGTCTCCTGCTCACACACTCGTCAGCCTCTGCAGCCCTGAATTGCAGCTGACATTTAATAACCCCCCGGCACCAGAGCAAGACACGGAGCTGGGGCTGGGGCTGTCCCCATCAGATGAAGAGCAGAGGGATGGAGGCAAAGGCAGAGAGGAGGAAAGGGTCTTTGCAGATCTCTGGGAATGATGTGGGGAATAGCAGGGTAATGAGGGCTGGTTCCCGTGTCACACACTCAGCCTGAGTCAGGCAATGAAGCAAATCGAGTTTCACTAAAAGCTCCGGAGCCTGGGCTGGGCGGCCCCTTCCCATCCCTGTGCTCCCTGGTCCTGGGGAATGAGATTTCCATCCACTCCCGGGATGTTAAATGAGTTATTGCCATGGTCTGTGCTGGGCAGGGAGTGCTGGCTGGACACAGCATCCTTGGCTGCTGCTTCCCATGCCCCCGCTGCTGCTCAAGAGGATGAGCAAGACCAGGGCCTGTGTTAGGAACCAGGATTAAATCCCCATGTATCAGGCAGTGCAAGCAGCAGGGGTCATGTCACAGCCCCCCAGCATCCCCCTTTTCCTGGGGGGAACCCTCTCTGTGTGTCCAGGGCTTCAAGGCAAGACGGGAAGTAAGAGGAAAGGAGGGAAGCAGAGGGAGAGCGGCTGGGTCTGGGTGCTCTGTGCTCTAAGCCATCTGAAGCTTTGGGATGCCGGCTTCTGATTTCTGGGGAGGGAATGGCTTTGCTGAAGAGCAAACGATGCTCAGCACTTCTCCACAGGCATATTTCCAGGAGCTGATGTAACTTAAAAGGGTATTCTTCAATCTTTGTCCCCCAAAACACCCTTTTTCAAAGGCGCATTGTCTCCTCCTTCTCCCCTCTGCACCCAAGAGGAACCTCTGCAAGGCTCAGCTGGGTGCTGGGAGCATGAAATAGCATTTGAGCGGCTTTAGGAACTGTTGAGATGATTTAAATGTTGGGAAAGGAGATGGGATAAAAGCAGCCAAAGGGATGGCAAGGAGGAAACCAGGAACTAGGAAAGCAAAGGGAAATGGGGGGTGTCCAGGAGGTGCTGCACTTCAGGGGTGGCTTTGCCTTCTACCTGCCTAGAGAGGGACAGAGGTTGAGGATGCTCCTTTGCAATGAGGGAGGGATGCAGGGTCCTTTGCTGCTGCTGTGGGGGCACTGGGGGCGGTGGGAGAGGACGGGGTTTGCTGCAGGTGTGTGCCAGATGTTTCTGCATCCTCAAGAGGGTGGCTGCTGGGTGCCAGAGGTTCCCCATCCCATGCAGACACGGGTGCTTGCTCCCAAGGGACAAGCGCTGGCTCCGGCTGGGAACACGGTGAGGAAACCCCACCTGATGTGTGAAACAGGCTGAGGGAGCTGGGATCAGCGTCCCTGCTGCGGGAGAGGCTGCAGCAGAAGGTGCAGACCCAGTGGCAGACGCAGGAGCGCGCACAGGGGACAGGTCCCCAGGAACACATGTCCAAAGCCATTCCCTGCTCTGCCGCCGTGACCTGCCCCTTGGCTCCCTGGCAATGTCCCCGGGGCCCTGCACTGTTCGTGTCGTGTCTCCCCACACTCCGAGCCCCTCCTGCTGTGTCAGCAGGAGTATTTATAGCGCCGCTCTCCCCCCAGCCGGGTGTCAGGAGCATCCTTCGGGGACAGGTCCCCAGGAACACATGTCCAAAGCCATTCCCTGCTCTGCCGCCGTGACCTGCCCCTTGGCTCCCTGGCAATGTCCCCGGGGCCCTGCACTGTTCGTGTCGTGTCTCCCCACACTCCGAGCCCCTCCTGCTGTGTCAGCAGGAGTATTTATAGCGCCGCTCCCCCCCCAGCCGGGTGTCAGGAGCATCCTTCTGGGCCACATCACTACCTGTCACTTCAGGCTGTTTCGCGCTGGCCAAGGCACTCAGCAGCCACTTTTGCTTTTGCTCCTCGTGAACATGATGCTTCACATGCCAGCACCTCCCAGATGCCTGCAGTGTCCCCGCTCTGGAGTCAGGCTCCAGGCAGCTGCCTCCTCATCCTCCTGCCTGGGGTTTACCTGTGCTTCCGTTTGCCTTGGCACTGGAAGAGGAACTGAACAACACACATTTTGATGCGCACTAACGGCGTTTGCAGTGCTGCGAGCCAGGAGAGCCGGCGAGGGAAGTGGGACCTGCGCTCTGGCGGGGAGCTGCAGGTTGCAGGGACAAGGCAGGTCTCCCAGCCCCAGGTCCAGCACAGGTTCTTCAGATCCTGGAGGGGTGAGCAGCATTTGGTGAGGGTGATCCCTTCCTAAACACAGGCAGGGTCGGTGCGGGCTGGTCCCAGGGAGCACCAGGAGCCTGTTGCTGAGGGGAGATTGAGATGAGCTCTTGGGCAGAAGCTCTTCCCTGTGAGGGTGCTGAGGCGCTGGCACAGGGTGCCCAGAGAAGCTGTGGCTGCCCCATCCCTGGCAGTGTTCAAGGCCAGGTTGGACACAGGGGCTTGGAGCAACCTGCTCTAGTGGAAGGTGTCCCTGCCCGGGGCAGGGGTTGGAGCTGGAGGAGCTTTAAGGTCCCTTCAACACAAACCAGGCTGGGGTTTGACGAGACGAGGGTGAGGGACAGAGGGCTGTGATGGACCAGGCAGCCTCTAACGTCTGGCCACAGAAAGCCCTGGCTTACAGACTGAGCCCAGCAGCGATGAGGAGGGGTCCTGGGGCTGTCCCCAGTGTTCCTGAGCAAGGGCAGAGCTGAGCCCCCACGAGCGAGCCTGCTCCAGAGAGAAGCAGCTGGAAACGTGGATCCAGTTGACTTGCTCTGGGTAATATCTCCTGATGATTCCGCTGCAGCATGCTGAGGCTGCACAGTAATCGAATTAGGCAAATATTATGGAGAAGAAAATAGGCAGATAAGTAGCTTAAAGTGATCGAAATGACCTGAAGGTGGCCATGCAAGTGGTCTGTATAATATCCTGCAATAACCCTGTCCAGGCAGCTCTGAGGAGGCTGAATTCCAGTAACAGGGCATCTGACCAGGCTCATTCACAGCAGCAGGTGAGGGCTGATGAATCCTGGTCCCCTGGGACGGCTCAGCTCTGGACTGTGCCCCTCTTCTCCCAGCCATGAGGCAACGGGGAGCCTTGCCCTAGCCTTAGGGTGCTGGGGCACCCCAGTTTTGCTGCTGGGGCAGGATATGCTCCCCCCCCCCTTGGAAGATGCTGTCACTCCACTAAGCATCTCCAGGGATGCTAAAAAGGGTCAGGCTCAGCGAGACACCACATTCCCATCTCCAAACCAGCCTGATAAATCACCAGGGCAGAGAGCCTGAGACAGGGGCAGGAGGGATCGATATGGGATGGCTCATGCTGAGCTGCAGAGCCCTAAGACCCACCCAGGCGGGTGCACACAGCAGGGACGGGAAAAACAAGGCAAAAGGATTCAAAGCACATCCCAGGATCAGGATAGAAGCTGTTTTAAACCCCTCCCGTCCCTTTTGCACAGGTAGAGAAGCTGGGAGCACTGAAAGGAGGTGATAAAAATAGTTCTCCTGGCATTGAGCAATGAAAGAAGTCGGAGCCGTCAATCCAGCTGCCTCTCCCTAGGGATGCTGACACTGCCGGCGCGGGCTGGGAGCAGAGCTGACCCCCCCCCGGGACGTGGGACTGGCAGGCACGGAGCAGACCTTTCATTCCCCTCCTGTGTTGAAGGAGATGAAGAGGAACCAGCCCTTCATCACCGGCATTGAGAGGGAGCAAAGCCAGTGCTGGCTGGAGACGTGCCTCCTGTCAACCGCCTGCTGCACACTGGTGGGTGTCGAGACGCTCCCCGTGGGGCG
>NW_009912738.1:9872-12555 GCF_000696875.1 Nestor notabilis | reverse complement strand
GGTGCCAGCTCTCGCCACGAGCAATTAACCTGACAGCATCCACTGCTCCGGTCTGCTCTGTGCCGTGGGAGCATCCCGAGGGCAGGCAGGAAGCTGGCAGCTCTCCCCGGGGGGGGGCCCGAGGTCTCTCCGCGGTGGGAGCCTGTAGCTCTGCCTGCGCCCCAAACCCCAGGGCCAAAGTCCCCCTCAAGCATGGTGGGGTGCAGACACAGCCAGGGCAGCAGCTCCTCGCTTTGGGATGTCCCACATTCCCAGCACAGCCCAGAGCTTCCCAACCTGTGTCCCCTTCCCTGCCAGCCACCTGGCTGGGAAAGACCCCAGCCTTTGCACCACCCCAAGCATGAGGAACCCCTGCTCTTTGCTCCAGATTGTGCATAGCAGTAATGAGAATTAACCACAAACCACCTTTAAGGAATGGGACCAGTTTGTGCCACTGGGTTTCTTTCCGGTTAGGGAAGACAAAACAAGAGATAAACCAAAAGAAACGCACCCAAAGCTGGGTGCCCTGATAGAAAAGGTATAAATGAGATGTAATCCCGTGTGCTCATGGAAGCAGCTCTTGAAAGAGATTGACTTTGACAGCCTAATAAATGTCAGCTTCTGACAGGCCCTGGCTCCGAGATGAATCCTTCAGACTCTAATTGGAGACATGATGCTCCCATTACTCAGGACAAAAATCCCACCTCCCTGCCTCGGGTTTCTCCATTGATAAAATTAACTTCTTGTATGCCCCCAATTGACAGCAGTGTTGCTCTTCCCCTGGAGAATGTGCTCCTGCAGGCTGGAGGGGATGGAGAGGAGCCTTGGAGATGGCCAGAAGGGTCCTGCTCGGAGCAGGGAGTGGATGTGGGGAACAGGGAGAGCCCCCCAAACCTGCAGCATCCTCAGTGATCCCATCTGCTGCCTCAGAGGAGGAGAAGGGAGGGAGGGATGGGAAGGGAACCGGGAGGAGGGGAGAGGGAAGGCTGATAGCATCTCCCTACCTGGTTTTAATTATCCTGTCGGATTTAGCAGGCAGATTGCAGCCCCGCACACAGCAGCTGACAGAGCCTCCACACTGCTGACAAGCAGAGATTAGCTGGGTAAGCTGGGGATGAGGCTCCCACCTCGCTCGTCTCTACCCGTTGGCAGGTCTGGGGTGCAAGGAAAAGGGGGGTTTGCTTCTGAAATGGAGCTGGAAGAGGGGCGGCTGCCACCTCATCCCCACCATCTCCTTCCCAAGAAGTGCAAGAGGAACTGACCAGCCACCCAGTAGCGCTGCCAGGCACTAGGAGGAGAAAACCGGGCAGTGTTACTCCAGGCTAATGGTCTGTATTTTGTTTACACCTCCCTCTTTCCCACCTAAGAGCTGCTTCCGAGCTCGCTGTCATCTCTGTCTCCCTGCTGCTGCCGCCTGCAATTACTCCCCAGCATTTGCATTTAATGATAAGGCCCCGGCTGGGGATTGGAATAGATGTCACACGATCGGTGCTTTAATAGTGACACTGCTCCCTGTGTTGGAAAAGGGGGGGGGGAAGAAGGGATAAGGAAGAAGGGGAAGCAGGAATCCAGGGTGGCAGGACGCCATGGAGCATGCACAGGAGCTTTGCATGCAGCTAAACCGGTGCCACATCCCTCCGCAGTGCTGCCAGCATGGAGCAGGGCAAAGATTTGGAGGAGGCAACCTGCAGTTATCCAGCAAGGCCAGGCCTTACGGATTTATCCTTAATTAGGCTGTTCTGTCTGTTGCAACAGAATGTAATGGACAGAACATTCCCTGGTGCTGGCATCTGCAGCACCACGGTGTCCAGGAGCAATAAACATATTGGTTTGAGAATGATGAATTCCCCAACTATCACTTAGGAAATAATACAGAGGTGAGCTCTGATTTCGTGGAGCTCTTTTCGTTCACTGGGTTCCTGATCCCAGATTTGTCCAGTAATGGATATGACACACACACGGCTATGTGAAGAGGGGTGAAGAGGGAATAGTGAAGCACAAGCCCCATCAAAGGCTTTTGCACACCCCAAATGGCTCCTCTGCAGAAACCATATGGGTTCAGCATCACCTGAGCTGGAGCCACCAGCACAACTCCCCCCAGCACACGGGCTGGGAGCTCGGGAGGAAGGTTTAAACTCAGAATGTTGGAAAATGGGGGGGGAAGGCCCTGGTTGGTGGAGAGGGATCCAGGACACCCCGTTTCAATCGGCTGCAGCTCTGCAGCCTCCGCCTGGCAAGAGGTGTTCTCCGGCTGATGAGCAGCAGTTGTCTGCAGTTACAAATAGCTCCTCTGATTAATTGCAGGGAGGTGACACGGCTTCTGCTGGCATCTCTGATGAGCTCTTTGGGGACCTGGGTCACATTGTGAGCTCTGCTCCCACCTGGGAATGGCTGGAGATGCACGGGGGGAATTCTGCGGCCATGGCAGAGGAGTGGGACCCCTCAAGCCCCAGCCTGTGGCTGCGCAGCCCAGGACCCCCACCACCAACGTGATGGGGTGCACAAAACAGCTTTTGACTTTGGAGGGGATGCAGGGAGGGGATGCCAGGAGCCTCACAGGGATGGGTTGTCACCTTGGTGCTTTTCCGTGGCAGAAAGGCTCTGATATTGGGCATACATCATTGCACACGGCTTAAACCCCCAGAGCTTAGGATGGGTCCTGCTCCGCGTGAGCATCCAGCGGCAGCGCTTGATCCTGCTCTCA
>NW_009912738.1:7104-9724 GCF_000696875.1 Nestor notabilis | reverse complement strand
CCCGGGGCACAGGGGCAGGCGGCGGTGCCACGGGTCCCCGTGCAGCAGAAGTGAGCGGCAGAGCTCGGGAGCCACCGTGCTGCTGGAGGCAGCAGCTCCCCATGAGCCACGCACAGAATCACCCACCACGAGCAGACAGGGAGCTCCTGCTGGAGGCCACCAGCGAACCCACAGCGCTTCCTGGGGGAGTCCCCATGCTCGAATCCAGGCCCTGCCCTGGCTCCAGCCGTGGAAATCACGTTTTGCCTCCTGAGACATCCCCAGCCTGTGCAGTTCAGATGGGCGAGAGCACTGGTGTGCGGCTCCATGTGCCCTGTGCCTGGCCACGCTGGCGGCTGCTTATGGAGCAGGTTGTGTTTGGCTGCAGGACCCCCTCCATCCGTGGTTCTCCAGCAAACTGGGGATACTGGGGGGGCTCTGGCGGCCTTTCACCCCTCCCAGCCCTCATGTACCCCGGAAGATGCGTCAGGACCTGAATCGCTCCACGCCTTCCTGTGCATGGTGATGTTAGTGTCAGGAGGCATCAAGCGGAGGATGCGCCGCTCAGAGCGGGGATTACATCCCTCATGGGAGCAAAGGAACAGCCCTGAGCTTTGCTGTTGGGTCCCAGAGGATGGGGGGGTCTGGGTGGTGTGGGTGCAGGAGGCAATGGACGTGTACACACGGACACAGGGTATAACCAGGCTGTTTGCAGTGTGAACACAGTTAAAATGGTTCAAGACGCAGAATCATAGAACCCTGGAATGGTTTCGGTTGGAAGAGACCTTAAAGCTCCTCCAGCTCCAACCCCTGCCCCGGGCAGGGACACCTTCCACTAGAGCAGGTTGCTCCAAGCCCCTGTGTCCAACCTGGCCTTGAACACTGCCAGGGATGGGGCAGCCCCAGCTTCTCTGGGCACCCTGTGCCAGCGCCTCAGCACCCTCACAGGGAAGAGCTGCTGCCCAAGAGCTCATACCATGACTGAGGCTTTGACTCACCAGCCTCTGGCTTCACAGGTGTAGGGGGTGCCCAGGTAAAGGAGTAGAATTACCTGGTCAGGCAACACTGATCTCATTGACAGCAGGACTCTTCCTGCATGGGCATGGAAGTAGCAGAGATGCAGCCTCCTGCCCCCGTGCCCTCATCCTCAGGCTCCGCAGTGCCAGGGAGCAGATCTTTGGCACAGCACCTAAAGGCCAGCACTGCCCTTTCAGACCTATCACCAAGGACCTGATTGCCTCCCACCCGGCTCGCCCTGCAGCCCCTCCAGCATATGCAGGAGCCTACGATGCGTTATTGCAGCCATCATCTCTTTGAGGTCCCCAGAGCCCCGCTGGCCATAAGCTAACAGCCCCTCCACCTCCACTTCATGCCCTTTACTCATCTGGGCTAAGTGCCCTCCCCATTCACTTTCACCAGGGAGTTCCAAAGTTCCTGCACTCTACCTCCTGCATTATTGATCCCCAATTCCCCCATGGAGATCTACTCTAATTGCTTCAGTTTTTCCCCTCAGCTGCTCTGTTCCTGCTGTTCCAGCCCCTGCCACCCATCAATCCCTCTCTGTTCCCCACCCCTGCACATCCAGCGTGGAAGCTGCGTTGCGCAAGGAGCCAGGCCCGGGAGCGTGGGGCTGCCAGGGCACGCTGAGCAGCAGGGAGCAAAGCATGGAGCTGCTGAGGAGGAACAGCTTCAGACCGAAAGCCTCCGAGCAGGCTGCGAGCAGCGGTTCACTGAACAGCCAGAAGGGGTTTATCCCTTGCAAAAAGGGGCAGTTAAAACGTAGAGCCCAGCTTGCCGTGCCCCAGCAGAGCCCAAACCAGCCCTCTCCCACTGAGCTTCTGTTTATCATCAGTCCCAGACTGGGGAGCAACTGGTCCCCCAAAGCGTCTCTGATGTTCCTACAGCAGAGATACATAGGAATGCCTGCGGGGTTTTGTAGTCATCCTTTTGGAAGCATAAGGAGTTTGAGGAGAGGAGAAAAAGCATCACCAGCCTTTCGGAGGCTGGGGAGCTGGGAAGACTGCTCATGGGGAATAATGAAGTAAAATGGGATCCTTAAGGGCTTTTTCCCACCGGGTGCCTTGGCCCATCTCCACCCAGCCGCTGCACCCAGGTGCCTATTATCCCTCAGGATCCACAGCATTCCCAGCCCTTTGTGTAGTTTGTGTGTTTACTTGTGCTCGCTGTCAGCTCCCTTCCAGCCGTATCCCAGACAGCGGATCGCATGCTAATCCAGTCTGGATTGGCAGCAGCACCCGGAGATGGGGAAAAGCTGCTTGAATTACAAAGGGAACTTTGATTCTGCACCTGGATTTGCTTCTCAGCCCGAGTCTCTTCTACTGAGGCAGTGATGCTGTGCCCTGGGGCCATGAAGGCAGGGGATGGGCAGGCAAGGTGGGATGCAGGGAGCAGGATGAAAGGGAAGCAGGAAACGGAGGTGACCCATGTCCCAGGCTGCATCCCCAGCAGCGTGAGCAGAAACATTCTGTGTTTCTGTGATTTCCATTTGACTTTGGTGTGATGCTGCTGGGAGAGAAGCGATGGGGCAGCAGCTCTGTGTGCCTGCAGCAGCCAGAGCAGGGCAGGTCCTGCACATGGCTGGGGGCTGCAGCCGCGTGTGTTTATGGGATGGCATGAAGAT
>NW_009912738.1:6759-7024 GCF_000696875.1 Nestor notabilis | reverse complement strand
GGGGTGAGGATGTGGGGTTGGGGGGAAGATGTGGAGAGGGGGTGGAGATGTGGGGATGGGGTGGAGATGTGGGGATGGGGTGGAGATGTGGACTCACAGGCAGCTGAGGAAACAGCCAATCTTGGCAGCAGGGTCAGGAGAGCCAGGTTCATCTGAAGCACGAGGAGTCTGGGGTGTCCATGGGGCAGAACTCAGGGAAAAGTGGATCTGTGACTCAGTGATTGGCTTCGTAACTCAATTACTCCAGAGGCTGCTGCACAGGCCC
>NW_009912738.1:4268-6620 GCF_000696875.1 Nestor notabilis | reverse complement strand
CACAGACCCAGCTCAGCACCTCCCTGGCTCTCTCCTGAGCAGATCCACTGCTGCAGAGCAAAGAGCTGGTGCTGCCCTGTGCCCTGCCAGGCTCCAGCTCCTGTGGCACTGGGAATGGGATGTGTCCCAGGTGGCACCTGCCATGGGTTGGGGACAGGATGGTGCTGAGCCCTGCGGGATGCAGGGAGCACTGGAAGGTCAGGCTGCACTCCAGCAACCCCAGCAAGGGCTGGCGCAGGGGATGGCTTTGCTTCATCTCCATTATTACTTCCTTATGCACAAACACACAGTATCGATGGGGCCATGAATCCAAGTGCCCGGCTGGGTCAGCAGGGTGGGAGCTGGCGGTAGCTCTGCCTGCACCACCCTGCCCCAGCCCCACGGCCTCCCTTTCGGTGCCCCCCAGGGGTAAGGGAGCCTGGGCTTCCTTGGATCTTGGACCTGCACACGGTGGAAATTCAGTGCAATGAGATTCCCCCCATTCTCAGCCCAGCTCTGTGACAGGGCGAGGAGCAAAGCCCCAGCCTCTGTATCCTGAGCCTGCTCTGAGCATCCCACTGCTTCCTAGGATTGCTCCTGCGCATCCTCACCAGCTGCAGCAGCTTCTGTTACCTTTCAGTGCACCAATATGTCTTTGTTTTGTGCCTTATTCCTGTTCTTGCTCCTTCCTCCTCTCTCCATCCCTCACCATCCTCACTGCAGCAGCTCCAGAGGCAGGGAACCCCAGGCTGTAGCAGGCACCCACATAACACTGGGAAGGCACAGGAGGGGTGCAAAGAGAACAGGGGGTACAAGAGCTGCCTTTGGTCGGGTGAAGCTCCCCCCTAGCAGAGACCTGTGAAAGCTCAGGGTGACCACAGGATTACATTGCAATTCACTGTTGCCTGCAGCTCCTGGACACAGTTATTCAGTCACCAGCTCCACTAATGGGGATTGCAATTAAGACGTGAGCGTTTCTCCTTCCCCAGCCGCCGCCTCCACGGTGGCACCTCCTGATGATGCCACCCCTTGATGCCACCGCTGCCTCCCTCGGGACACGCGGCCAGGGCGCCCCTTCCTTCCCGGGCCCTTCCCTCCTGTAAGGCTTTGGCACAAACCACTTCTCCGCCCCATGCTGGGCAATCACGGGGCTGGTGTCAGCCCAACCCCTCATTAGTGCCGTGCCCCCCCCCCGAGTCATTACTCCTATTTATAACGCAGTGTTCGCAGCCTGCCCTTGATAACATCCCGGGCTCCACCTCCCTGCTCCTGTCCCGGGCACAGAGCAGCAGCTATTTATACCCCTCTCCCCTGGAGATGCTCTGCTCCCGATTCCAGTCGTGCTGCTCCTGCCGCCCCCTTCCCGGGTCCCTGGGGTTGAGACAGTGATGCAGATCCTGGAGCAAAGGCTCGGTGGGAGGGACAGAGGGTCTGAGTGTGACCCCTTGTTATCCATCTCCAGGCGGGAGATGCCGTATGCTGTGGATTGGGTTAATCCAGCAGGATCTCTGGAGCCCTCCGAGGACATTAGTCTTGCCAAAGGGTGAAGAACACAAGGCAGGGGGACCCGTGGGAACAGCTCTGCAAAACAGCTTTTCCCAAGGAGCAGGGTCTGGCTGGAAGCTGAGGCAGGACAGACAGAAAGGAGAAATCCTCTGGGTGAGGATCCATGTCCAAATGAGTCCCATTGCTGTGAAGAGACCTCGCTTTCCCTGCGTACCTGCTCCTCTCCATGCTCTCAAGGGGCACTTGAGGGCTGAGCCCACCCAGGGTCAGTGGAGTCAGGCAGCAGCTCTGTGCAAAGGCTCCATGGCATCAGCTCATGCTGCCCAGTAAAAATAGAACCCATTCTTTATTCTCACACCAGCTATTTCGGGTGCAATTGCTGTGTTTCAGAGAGGAAACGCTGCTCTGAACCCTGCATTAACACCTATCAGCGTGATTTCCCACGGCAAGTTAAGAAAGCAAAGCAGTTCTTAATGTGCTCTGCGGTCCTGGGTGCCAAAGTGCTCACAAATGGCTCAGGACTTTACAAATCTTCTACCCAACCTGGAAAACACCTTCCCATCCATCTCCACATCGAGGCGAGGCCTGGGACAGAGGAGAGAATGGTTCATCTCTACTCCAACGTCAATCCAGTCTGTCTGTGGGGAGAGCACCAGTCTTCAGCATCCTGTGGAGCCAGGCAGCAGGAGCTGCTTCACCTCCATCTGTGGGGCAGTCTCCCACCAGGCAGGAACCAAACCTGCCTCAATGTACCTGTATTGGTATATTTATCTCATCTCTCGGGGAGCTTGCTGATGGACCCATGCTTTTTGTGGCTGCCAGCACCCCTCTTCCCTTGACTTACAGAATCCTGGAATGGTTTGGCTT
>NW_009912738.1:3065-4047 GCF_000696875.1 Nestor notabilis | reverse complement strand
CCTCCCTGAGCTGCTTCTCCCGCTCTGGGGGTGCACCCAGCACACGGCGGGTTCTGGGCTCAAGCGCACACTGATGTGTGGGGACTTGGGGAGGGCGTCAGCTCCAGTGCTAACCAAGGGGCTTTCTTTGACTACAAGCAGCGTGAGATGCTGGTGCTGATCCCAGGCACCGCAGCCCCTGCCCGCGGTCCCCACACACCTCCCGGCGTGGCAGCAGAGCTGGGCATTAATGCCTCCCGCTGCACACTGAGCCATCTGGCTGGCGCTGGCCCTTGTGCTGCAGCACGGAGGGTTGTTAACACACAGCATATGCTTTGCTTGAAATTAATAATAACTCCTCAGCTCTCAGCAGCTGCTGGTTCTTGGCTCCCCTTTCGCAGCGATAACCGGGAGCAGCGGGGTGGAAATCCAGCCGCTTCCCGGCTCCTCTTCTAATGAGCTGTGTCCCTGGGAAAGGCAGTGCTGCTCTGCGGGGACAGCCTGACTCTAGGTGGGGAACAGCCTTTGATAACCAGCTGCACGTGCCCTGTGCCACAGTGGTGGCAACACACAAGGCCCAGGGCTCTTTGGGGTCCGTGGGGTCCCCTCACCAAACCCAAGCAGCATCCATGGAATGAGCAAACCCTTCCTGGGCACCGACCTAGCTGGGGAAGGGCAGGTTTCAGCAGCCTCATTTGCTGTTTAATTGTTGGAGCAGCAGCAGATGAGCGCTCAGGGGGTGTTTTTCCCTTTCTTTGCTTACGCATCAGGCTGGGCAGGGGGGTGTTGGGAGGCTGGTGGTGATATTTATATTATACTTACCCAAAATCTGCATGTGGAGGAGCTCTGTAAAACATACAAAGCAGTTTCTGTCCAAACAGTGCATATTAAGGCACAGGGAATGGGCTGAGCACATCCCTGCAGCTGAGACGAGACAGGAACATCCTCACATTCAATCGAGGTTTTAAACACAACCTGCCCCATGGTGGCTCTGTGGCTGCAG
>NW_009912738.1:0-3050 GCF_000696875.1 Nestor notabilis | reverse complement strand
GCGGAGGGGTAGAGGCGGGAACGCGGCAGCAGCCACAGGACTCTGAAATTGGGGCCCTGGCTGCTCCCCACCCTTTGCCATCATTACGGTCCAGGTGATACCTGTGATGGGATTCCCGTAATAAGAGTGTAGGAACGGAATGGACTATCCAAAGAGCTACAACACTCTCCCAGGCTCTGTGCAGCGCTGCCGTGATACAGCGTGTTGGTATTTTAGCCTTTGACAAATACGCAGCACTGGAAAATGATACGGAGAGAAGAACTTCTGCCCAAGAGCTCATCTCAATCTCCCCTCTGGCAGGTTAAAGCCATTCCCCTTGTCCTGTCCCTCTATCCCTTGTCCAAAGCCCCTCTCCAGGTTTCCTGGAGCCCCTTTAGGCTCTGGAGCTGCTCTGAGGTCTCCTGGCTGATGCTGTGATGTGTCCCATGTGGCTGCAGGGTTTCCCTCCCCTTATTATAGCTATTGGTGGGAAGGAGGAGAACAAGTGCCTGTGCTCCAGCCCTGCTCCCGCTGCAGGACGTGTGGGCTGCCCGAGGTCCCCAGATCGATGCAGTGGGTTTGCAGGGGCTGAGCACATCACCCCGCAGCCGAGCCGCGGCCAGCAGAGGCCACGGGATCAATGAGGAGTGACGGAAATACGGCTGTGGACACGCACCTTTACAGCTTCCTTCCCCAGCCAAGATGGGTTTACGGACTTCTGGCGATTGTCAATTACTTTTGCTGAAGCCAAGGGCAGGAGGGCAGCCCCGCTCTTCATGGGCAACCCAGGCAGTGAGAAAACAGCCTCCTTTCCCCACTTGTTTTCCCCTATACTGTGGACTGATGCCATCCTCAGCAATGACCAGTCGTGCACTTCTCAAGCCACCAAAAGGGAGGAAAAAGCAGGCTGGATGGAGTGAGGAGCTGCCATACCTCCACTTGGCTACCTCCCTGCTCCTCATCCTCCCACCCTGGCAGCAGCTCCATTTGTTCCCCACCCCAAGAAGGCAGCAGGAGCTGCGGAAGCCAGACAGGCGGAGAGAATCCAGACCCTCCCAATTAGGTAATTTTTCTGAATGAAGAGCCCTGCTCCACCCTGCTCAAGACCTGGGACTGACATAAATCCCAGGGCTGATTAGAGTCTTGTCATTTAGCACCTCTAATGCCTCCCTCCTAATAGCATTAGGACCTCCTTGGCAAGACACTAATGTAGTTTGCAGCTGCAGCGTGGCGCCTGCGATCCGGCCGCCGAGCAAAAGGAGCACATCTCTAATCCAAAGAGACAGGAATGAAAAAGGAGCTGCCTTCACAAGGTGTGTGGAGCAGGGAGAGACGAATGGTCCTGGGATACCCGGCCCCAGGAGCATTGTCTCCTGGACATGGGCAGCATCCCCATCCTGGTTGCTCAGTGAGCTTGCTCCTTCCTTATTTCCTCATCCTCTCTCTACCCCGGTGATCCTCGTGCCCCTCTTTCCTCGCTCTGCCCCTCCAAGCTTTGCCAAGCCTTCCCCCAGGATGCTCCTGGCTTTCTGCACATCCCTGGTCTATAGCCCTCACCCTGGGATGCTGCTCTGCCTTGCTCCTGAAGGGAGGCCATGGAGAGGGGTGACTCTTAAAGCTCGGAACAAATCTCTGTTTTGATTAGCTGTGATTTATATTCATCATAACACAATAATGACAAGAACTCCCTAATCAGATTAAAACACTCTCCATTTGCCCAGGGCTTTGAGTTGTAATCTCTTCCACCCCTCCCTGCCATCGATTTGGTTTTCTCAGCCTCTCCAGCACCCTTACCTGGACTTGATATTCCAGGATATGTGCCCTTTTCCACCTTAAACCCCCCATCCACACAAACAGGGCAGGCAGGGGATGCTGTGAAGAATGTATTCCAGCAGCACCCCTCAGCCCGTGCTGCTGCCTCTGTGGAATGGGATTAGTGCCATCCCACCCTCGTTAGCCTGCTGCCCTGCTACAAATCTCATTACACCCGGAGGATCTGGAAGCAGAGTCTGGAAGGTGTTTCTATTTCTTTGGTTAATGAAGAAAAATAGCAGTGGGGGCAGGCTCAGGAGAGGAGTGTGTTAACACTGATTAATAATAAATAACTTCCATCATCAGCACTAATTCATTATAGCACATGCTTATGGCATCACGCCATCAGGATACCCCATCGCTTCAGCTAACCGAGCCAGGGGCACTGCTGGATGCTTCCACTCCTGCCTGGACTTTGGAGATGGGAATCAGCTCACATGTGGACAGGGATCATCTCTTGCTGATGTAGGGAGAGACCCGGGAAAGGATGGGAAGCCATAGGCTGAGGAGCATCTCTCATCCCCCGATTCACCCTGCTGCCTCCTAAACCTTGCCTGTGCCAGCCAGCAAGTCCCAGGGCATGGCAAGATCTGCCTTGCTCCATGCTCTTCCTTGGGCTGATGTTCAAACCTCCCTGAGACTTGTTCTTAGACCAGTTTAGGTTTTTCTGCACAGGCAGCATCCCTGTGCGGTCCTGGCTGGGGCAGGGAGCAGAGTCCATCACTGCAGAAGGGGAGCACGGACCCTAACATTTCCCATTCCCTTCAATCCAGCGTGTGATAGATGGATACAGAGCTTTAATCAGTGTAATATATAAAGCACTTAATTTGCCTTATTAAAAGTCGGCACTTTGGATTTTCAGGATCCAGGAAATTAACTCAAGCACCTAAGCATTTATTTGATTGAAAGAGAATATAAATAATTCATGCCTTTTCTTTGCCTTTCACGGAAGACGTGCTGGGGCGGGGGGGACACCAGGGCTGGATGTCCCCTGGCAAGGGGAGAGGAGGAGGAGGAAGAGGCTGACTCAGAGCAAGTCAGGCTGTGTCAGGCCACATACTGCATCTTGCAGTGCGGGATGTGCCTCCCAGGGACGTGCACGGTCCAGGTTCATCTCGCACTGTGGGATGTGCATCCTGAGGCTGTAAATGGTCCAGCTGCATCTTGCACTGTGGGATGTGCATCGCCCACCAGCATGGGCTCAGCTCGCCGGGGCTGTGCAGGGGGCGCGCAGCAGGCAGAGCTGGGGCTCCCGAGCT
>NW_009912737.1:995-1489 GCF_000696875.1 Nestor notabilis | reverse complement strand
CCCCTCCTGCATTCCTGGGGCGGGTGGCTGGGGGGCTGATGAGGTGGCATCGTCCCGTCCCATCCCATCCTATCCCGTCCCCAACTTTTCCCTCCCTCCCTCCCTCCCTCCCTCTCCATGCATATAAAAACTTAAAAAACATTATAAAAACCCCGATGACATTCTTTTCTTTTCTGTCATGCTGCAAAAATTAAAGACACATCTTCAAGCTGGAGCCTGGCCAAGGCCTTGCGAATCGCTGAGGCAGGATTGGAGGAATCTTCTCCCTGCAACGGGGTGTCTCAGATGCATGGATACGGGGCCAGCTGCTCCCGGCGCGCGCACGCGTGTCCCTGTCTGCATGCGTGTGCATGCGTGTCTGTGTTGTGTGCACAGAACTCCTCCTTGGGTGGGTTTTCTTATTCTCCTCTCTGCATTGAATCGCAGCTGGAAGGAAAGAGCTGGGGAGGACATTGGGGGGGTTTGGGAGGGGGGTTTTTGCTATTTTGATGAGT
>NW_009912737.1:0-688 GCF_000696875.1 Nestor notabilis | reverse complement strand
GAGGCGCAAGGGCCAGACCAACCTCTTTGCTCCCTTCCTCAGCAAGACCCCAGCCCCATTTCCCACCTTTGCCCCCTAAAAATCACCCCTTAGAAGAGGGGTTCCCCCATGCCCAGGTGCCACATCCCCTTTGCAGGGCTCCTTTCTTCCCCACCCAACGCCCCAGCCCTGGTAAATACGTATATTTTTTGGCGTGTAATTACAGCCTCTCAAATTGCATGGTCGATTGTGGATTATTGTCAAGGAGCTTTTGCTTTTTCCAACCAACGTGGCTCCTTCAAATGTGGAAACGGCTGTGGAAGTGTGCCAGGAGGGGGGAGAGGGGAGCGGGATGGTGAAGAGGGAGAGGGCTGGGGACAGGAAAGAGAAAAGATGGATAGAAAGGGAAAAGAGAATAAAGAAGAGTGTTTCTTTAGGGGTGTTTTGGGGTTCCTGCAGAGGGATTGTGGCCCAAGGGGTACTCTTGGTGCCTGCTGCTTGTGCCCTTGGCCTTTGTGCTGTGGTGGGGCATGAGGGTGTTTGTGGGTGCTGGGGAGCCCCACGGAGGGGAGTGGTTGTTGGAGGGGGGTGTTTGCAGTGCCCTGACCCCCCCAGCATCGCGTGGCACTGGAGTCCCAGAGATGCCACATGTCACATTGCCTGTTCCCACCCTTCGTGGCCACATCCACCCCCCCAACACCTCTGGATG
>NW_009912736.1:0-5758 GCF_000696875.1 Nestor notabilis | reverse complement strand
GGGGGCTCGCTTGCCTTGCGCTGCCAGGGCTCTCTCACCAAAAAGATACGAATCTGCGACTTCATTTTTTTTTAATTGATGCGGTTTCTAAGGAGTGAAAGCTCTGCCATCGATGCAAATGACATCTGCGTAAGTGCTTTTTCCTCTGGTGTGTTGATTTCATCAGCAAAGCAGATCTGCGAGCTGTACTAGCAGAAGTGATTTTTTCCTATTATAAGTAGTGTCCATAAGGTAAGAGGGTTTGCTCTCCACAAGCACATTTCTCTAGTTACCACCACCACCACCACCACACACATCCCCCCCCGCCCCATGCTATAAAAGTAACCTTTTTCATATGAAGATAGATAAGCTTCAGACTGTATATTTGTGGACTCTGCAAATATGCATTAGCTTATCTTTAAAAGCTTTCGAGTCTGAAAACAAACTTACAGAGACCACTTTCCTCAGGGATGTACTCAGGAGATTTGGGTGTTTGGTTTCCCTCTCACTTCAGTCCCTGTTCAGCCAATGGTTCATTTCATTCCAAAGCCTTTATAGTAGCAGCCTTGAGCAAAATGTGTGTCTTGATTGCAATGGAACTTTCTTTTGTCCAAACTGAGCAACATTACTGTGCAGTGAAGTAGATACCTTATAAAATGTGAGGTTACAATCAGGCCCAATTAGATATGCATAGTCTTACATACTGCAGGAACTGCATTTCATGTGTCTATCTACAGCTGCTGCTTTGGTACGACCTTAGCAGAGACAAAGCTGTGGAGCCCTGGAGGCAGAGCACAGCTAAGACTGAGACACCACTGCGGCCTGAGGCCACTGCAAAAAGGGGGATGTGGTTAGGTCAGAGAGGTCGCCTGGTCCCAGCAGGTAATCTGTGCCCTGTCTTGAGAAGAAAGGCAAAGTGGGATCTGGTTTCCTGCAACTCAGAACCTGCAAGGAGCACCAAACAAATATTACAGTGGTAGTATACCGCAGAAACTGAGCTAGCTTTAAAGGAATTTGTATGCTTCACACCACGGAGTTGTGGTTAAAAGCACATGCTTCCCTGCCCTGGGTGCTTCTCAGGTGGGTTTTGGAAGGGTACTGATTTCTGTGCTTCCATGGCTGTGATACTAGCAGCACTTGAGACAGCCAGGTTGAAAGTAGGGTAGGTCCATACCAGCTGCATTGAAGACATGTTAGAGAAGAGTCGTTCCCAGTGTTTGTTCTTTGAGCACCTCTGTTGTGCAACACCTCAGAGGAAGGCAGGGGTGACCCTCTCCTGATTTTTAAGCTGCCTGAGGGGCAGAGACAAAATATTACCCTGCCAATTTCAGAAAAGTAGCTGAGCCTATGAAAGATGGGATCTCATGGCTAACGGCAGGGCAGGGGAATGCATTTTGTCTATGCCTTAGGAAACTGTTAGATGTAGAAACAAATAATTCTCACTCTCTTATGCTTGACAATTAGCAAGTTATTTTTGAGATGTGCAATATATCATACTGAATTTTTCTGGAGCAGTGAAAGGGTTGTTGATTACAGCCGTAAGAGTGGTGAGCTCTCTCATGTATGTATTAGAGAAATTTTACTGAAATAAGAAATCTCCCCCAGGTTGTGGGAGGCAGGGGTCTGACCACTAGACCACCAGGGAAGTAGCACTCAGAGTCATATGTGCTCCAGTTATTACTAGAAGTAGATTTCTTTTTTGTACAAGTCATGTGCACTGACAAGAAATTATGCCTGTTCTCTGACTTCCTATACCCAATAGAGAAATGCATCAGTGAAGCTGTCAGCGATTCAGCCTCCTGCCAGCGCAGAAGCAGCCAGTGCCTGTGCTTGCATCCCTGTGATGCTAGCTGGAGAAGAACGATCTTCCCAAAAGCACAGGGGAAGGAATGTCAAAGGCCAGCGTTTCTTCTCACTTAACGGAATGGTGGTGTGTCAGTAAAACCAAGAGAGTAACATCCAGTGTTCAAGGTACTGTATCCCAGCTCTTAGAGTTCAGTGTGCAAAGCTCAAATTTGGAATCTGATAAATAAGCGCAATTACTTTAAACGCAAGCTGTAAAGCAGTGTGCAATTAACTTGTCTATTCCATATGAATATATTGCATATTATTATTACTTTAATTTGCCATGTGAGTTATGTGTGACAGTAGGCTTACTATGTAAAAATGAGTAAGAATAGCATCAAAGTAATGTGCTAATTTACTGAAAGTGTATTATTTGAGTATGCTTCTGCTATATAATCACAAAATCACAGAATCATTAGGGTTGGAAGGGACCTCTGGAGATCCTTTAGTCCACCACCCCTGCCAAGGCAGGGCCATATAATGGTAAGTGCAAATTGTCTTGACTACCTGGAGTACATGCCTCAGCTGTAGTGAAAATCCTTATTTGTACAAAAGCTGTAAATGACAGTTGTAACTATGTGTAATGTGTGTATTTATCACTCCTCTCTTTCCTCAAGTGCGTATTTGATATGGAAAGTCTTGACATCAGCTTTTCTCCTTTAAGTTAGCCTGATTTATAATGTACATCGTCCCAGTTTTAGGGAAGCAAAGTTAAAAATTATGCCCAGGCTTCTGTGGTTTTATGTTTTAATTTCCATGTGCGGTCAGAATGGCTACTACTAGATTATAATGATTTTCTGGGCGAAAATACTATTGTAGTTTACATTCCTGATATCTGTTTTCACTATAGTAGTATTTTTATGGAAATAATCTAAGGAAAATCTCAAAAGGCGTTGTCTAAATGTTACAGCAGTTCTGGTACTCCTAGCTCCAAGATCATCTTCCAAGCTCTACGGTGACTTGCTCTATCTTCTTGCAGTTTGATTAAACTAGGGCTAGGGGGCAGCATGTGAGAATGTGCAGTGTCATGTCTTAACACTGTGCTGGCTGGCCACTCACTGTTTACAGACAGTATTTTAAGGATCCTGAAGAAAAAATGGCGGAGTAACTCAAGAACAATATTTTTACAAATACTCTTACAAGGTCTTATATTGTTTTCCTTGATCTTCTGTTCTTCCCCTGACACTGGATTTTATCCAGGAAAACCTGTGTCAGCTTTTTATCTCTTACCCTGTGGTAAAATGCACATGATTCTGGGGTTCAAGGATAACTATGGCAAGGGGGTGCTTCATCCAGTGTCAATGAGGTCAACAAAATACCTTAGTTGGAACAAATATGACTTTTTTATCATATCCTCACATATCTCAGCAAATTCCTTTTCCTTTACAGTCTTTTTTCTGCAGAGCATTTTGGAAGCAACTTCTGGTTTGCTCTGCTAGACAGTAGAAATGGATGAACAGAGGAGAACTTCTGATTAAGTTTCAAGTTCTGGCCTCTTTCTCTTTCATTTTTGTGAAAGTTGCAGAAATTTTCAATACCTTTGTCAAATTGAGTTACATCTAGACAATCAATTCAAAGTTACAGGGTTAGTTGGGGACATTCAGAAAATTCATCATTACATAAACCAAGGAAACCAGGATAAAAATAGCCATGTATTGTTACAGAAGTCAACCCCCAGCGCATGGTGGGATCAAGCAGAGCCTCAATTATGTATGCATAAGAGTCTGCCTGTATGAGACCTATTTTGTGACTACTTCATGGTGAACAATTGTCAGAATAATTGAGAAAACCAGGATGACTGCTGGGGGGAAAGAAAAGATTGGTGTCACCTTTATTTTTATTCCTGTTTGAAACTGGACTGTTCCAGTGTTCAAGCTCAGCAGTGTAATTCTTTATGGCAGGTTGTCTTCCTTAAATAAACAAGCCAAAAGCTAGCAGTTGCAGATGTTAAAAAAAAAAATAAATAAAAAAAATTACATGAATCACACTCTATCAAAATAATACAATGAGTGAAAAACAAATTTGCCCAATCCTGAAATGAGTGTCGCAAATTTAAGATTCTAAGCATTGATGTCACAAAGACAATGAATTAAAATGATGTTAGGTCATTTGTATTCAAATGCATCGCCCTGGAACATACTGCCTGGGGAAAGAGCAAACCATTCAGACTATCTTCTACCCTCTGTGGTGTACAGAGACCCAAACTAAATTACTTGTAATCAGGACTTGTACAATGCTTCTGTTCCAGTCCCAGTCTGCTTATTCTGCTGCTCTGACAGGAGTCCGAGTGATTTCTTCACCATGCCAGTAGGCTAGAATATATATGTGAAATGCCTGGGGCAATGTAAATAGTGTAGTAACGTAGTTTCTTTGCCTGCTATATGGAACCTATGCACTGTCCTTATAGATATTTCTACACAGTACAGCAGGGCTGACTGTGCTTAGAATGATGATGAGCAGCAAACTGGTACATGAGGACAGAGACAACTTTTCCTGGAGCTAAAATAAGGTGTCGGTCACTGTCATCTTTGTGCGAGTTCAGCTGAGAGGTAAGTAGAGTTTCCACCACTTTGATGGATAGGGCTGCATACCTTCTGCAACTTGGCCAAAGAAGTCAAGTAAATGATACTGGTTTTGGTCTGCAGTTTTCTGCCTTTTTTTCCCCAATTCTGTTATCTAAGTGGTGCTGGAGGAGTAACTGAGAGCAGGGCCCCATTCTTCTGTGCTGTGCTAGAGAACCCTTCCACCAGTGAGGTCAGAGATTTTAACCAATGCAACTTTGGATTTGCCTACCTTTTGCCTGGTTAGTAATACAGATATAAGATGTAGTAACTGCAGTATGCTATCAAATAATAACCTCTAAGCAGGAAGACTTTGTTTTAAAGGAAATCTACGTCTTGCAAAATAAACTGTTCTGGAGGGAAAAAAAAAAAAAAAAAGATGTAAACTTCAATTTTAGCTGGAAGTACAGCAGCAAATTTAGTGGAGGAATCGAGACAGTTACTGTCCCAGTACTGACACTGAGTGGTAGAAAGCATATGCTATGAGTAGGGTGATGGCAGTGCTGGTAGGAGGTGGCTGCGTGTCCATACTGGAGTTGTATTTGGCCTTGAAAACAACGTGTATGGTTTTGAAATAGACCTTTATCCAGCTGTTAGATTGAAAAATAGGCCTCTGACAAATACCTCTCATACTTAAAATTAAAAATTGTTGGATTTGTAACTACTAAAAAATGCTTGCCTTGAGACACTGGCACACTCTTTTAGCCTCTGTATGTATATGCATACAATTTGCGTTATTTTTTTATTTACACAGGCTTCTGCCTATCTTCATGCTTTTGTCTTGCAGAATTTGAGATTTAATGATGCCACAATACATTAGTAAGCCTTTCCTTAAGCTTTCCAGTCTTTCAGAGCTGGTTACTGACCAAAGAAGGGAATAGGAATTTAGACATTGTTTGGGCTAGCTGCCAACACCCAGAAGGGCTACCTGGAGTTGTCTAGGATAAGGGAATGGAGTTTTTGCTAACTGTATCAGGTTTTGTTTTTTGGGGTTGGGTGAAGCCTGCATGCTGACAGCGTGGGAACAGCAGATAAAGTTTGCGGGCTTTCCAGCTTCCCATGGATCTAAAGGCTTTGGTTAACCTCAATTCCCCAGATCGGTTGTTTTGTTTTAGTACTGCCCTTGAGAAAACTCCTCTCCAGAGGCAGAGCCCGGCGCATGGCCTGTATGAAGCAACACGCCGCGCTCGGATTATTCTGGCCTCATAGGCAGACAAGACCTGTTGCCCCAGGACGGGGCTCGCCGGCGACAGGGACTGGGACCGGCGGGGCGGCTCGGAGGTAAAGCGCGTCCGTTTCCCCCTGCCCAGCGCTCCGGTGCGGGCCGCTCCCACAGCGACGAGCTCACCCAGAGCTCGCTGAGCCCCGGCCCC
>NW_009912735.1:1288-2035 GCF_000696875.1 Nestor notabilis | reverse complement strand
GGCAGCAGCGTGGGCAGCAGTGTGGGCTGCAGCGTGGGCAGCAGCGTGGGCTGCAGCGTGGGCGGCAGCGCGTTCCAGCCTCTGATTGCACCTCGCAGCTGCCTCGTGCTGTGAGCAGCACTCCCAGGGGAGCAGGGGGTGGTTATAATGCTCCAAAGGACACTGCAGACCGCTGCAAACCCACTTTAGATTTCTGCTCTTTCTCTCCCCAAGAAGGATCTCGTGTATCTGTGATGTTTAAATGCTCACACGAGTGCAGCCCACGAGTGCAGCATTTTTCTGAGGGTGGAAGAGCACAAGTGTGTGTGCAGGGCTTGGCAGAAGCAGCCCTGGGATTTTTCTTCCCTTTTGCCCCAGCCCGACAGTGAAATCCCGTTGTCTCGGTGGACTCATGACTATTGCAACTTGACCTTAAAGCCACTTCCCTTCCCCGCACCGAGCCTCCAGCCCTCCCCCTCCGCAGGCAGCGCTAATTGCAGAGCCAGAGCCCTTTTATCATGTTTTCCCTCTGTTTCCTGACAGCTCAGAATAACAGAGCTGAACTGCGAAGCATCACTGCAGGCTGATGGCAACCAGCGCCAGCTCCTGCTGCAGCGCAGGGGAGGGCAGGGGCTGGGGGAACATGGTGATCCCCTCCTGTGGGGAAGGGGAGATGGATAACATCTGCTCTCACCGGTACATGCCACGGCAGCAAAGACCCAGCACTGGCCGTACTTGACCGGCTGGGGCCCCGGGGGTGTTGGCCCC
>NW_009912735.1:0-895 GCF_000696875.1 Nestor notabilis | reverse complement strand
CCCAGCACTGGCCGTACTTGACCGGCTGGCACCCGAAGTTGTTCCACCTCTTGAGAATATCCACGCTCCCGATCCAGGCCATTGGGCTCATCCCATCTTCGTAATGGTTGTCCCAGCGCCCCGCCAGCACCCCCCGGTCCTCGTCGTTACAGTTCACCTGCGGCAGGACAAGAGGGGCTGCAGTGGATGGTGCTGGAGGGGTGCTGGGCACAGAGGAGCAGGAGCTGGCTGGTGAGGGGGAATTGTGCCTCCCCCCAGCTCACACGTGCTGTCACCCCATCCCGCAGCCCTGCAAGAGCTCGCTGGGATGCAGGCAGTCGTGGTGCAAGAGGGTGCAGTGATGCATTCATCTACATCCCCAGCATGCCTGCACCCAGCATGCTGGGGATGCATGGTGGGGAGAACGGGTGGATGCATAGGCCGGATTTGGGATGCACTGACTGGGGATGGATTTTACAAACACGTCCTCCTGCCAGGGAGTTTGGCTGTGATCGTCACCTGCAGCTGCCAGCATGAAGCAGAGGCTGCTCCCGGCATGGTGTGTGCCCACCTCTCCTGATCCTCTCCTCGTAAAAGGCTTTACACACTTATGGGATGTGAGAGCAAGGGGAGAGGCTGTGGCAGGACTCACCATGGCGCTCACGCTCCCCCCCCTGCCGATGTATGCGGGGTCATTGCGGCGGGAGCAATCCTTGTTCTGGTCCCTCAGGAATTTGGGGTTTGTGTCCAGCAGCTTGAGGCAGATGGACAAGATCTCATCCTCGAACTGGTGCACATGGGGCAGAAAAGGTGTGTGAGGTCCCCATGGTACACAGGGTTTCTCCCGCCTCCAACCTCCCTCCCTGGCTCAGCACCGTGGTAATGGAGGCTCCACTGTGAAGCCCAAGGGCTGGGG
>NW_009912734.1:599-1463 GCF_000696875.1 Nestor notabilis | reverse complement strand
CGTTGCCAGGGCCTGGGTCCCGCTGTCCCGCCGTGCCCGGGCCCACTGGTGCCTCACCAGGTGCAGGTGCTCCGGATTCCTGCCGTGTCCCGGTCCCCATGTCCCTCCATGCTCGGTTCTCGGTGTCCAGGTCGCTGCTATGCCCAAATCCCGGTGTCCCACCGTGCCTGGATCCCGGTGCTTCAGACAGTCCTCACCCGGTGTCCGTTCTCTCTCAGGAAGCAGAAGTTGGACAACATGAAGCCCAAGCACCCCGACGAGCAGGAGATCCCTTTCCGCCTGCGGGAGCTCATCCGGAGCCGTGAGGCCATGAAGCGCCCGGATCCCGGGAAGCAGAAGGCGGCAGGTGGGATACAGAGCCGGACTGAGCAGCCCATGGCGCAGCTGGACCCTGCAGTGCAGCATCCTCCTTCCCCCAGTGATGTCCCATCCCTGCCCTGCCAGCGGCAGGGAGCCCCCAGCCAACCCTGCGAGCCCCCAGCCACCGCTGCTGCCGTGATGCCACCCGTCTCTCCTAGAGAAGAAGCAGCAGCAGCCCAAGTCAAAGGGCCCCAAAGCCCAGAGAGACATCCCCGTGCCCAAGTTCAGGAGAGGGAAGGGGGAGTCGGAGCGCTCCTACGTGTGCCGCATGGAGCAGGAGGTGCAGCGCGTCCTGTTCCTCACCGAGAACCAGCTGCAGCGGGAGCCTGAGAAGGAGCTGATGGCACCGGAGAAGTCCAAGAGGAAGAAAGAGTGAGAGCAAGGCCCCCGCGGCTGCTGGGGTGGACGGGGCAGCCCATGCGTGTCCCCCTGCCCGGTTTGGGGTGTGTGGTGGGTGCTTTGCTGGTGCTGCAGCCCTGTTCCCGCCTCCCGCCGCGGGTGGGG
>NW_009912734.1:0-211 GCF_000696875.1 Nestor notabilis | reverse complement strand
ACATCACGGCCCAGGGACCAGGGCCCTACGGAGCAGTTGAGATCAGGGGGGTGATGGCTCCTACCCCTCGGCTGTCCCCTCTGGTACCCGCGGTGCTGGGCTGGACCTGGGTCACCCACGTGCCTTGTGCTGGACATCGCTCCTGGAAGGACAGTGGCGGCCTCAGCCTCGTGGTGGCAGTTCCGCAGAGCCTGGTCCTGCCTTTTCCACC
>NW_009912733.1:14076-15034 GCF_000696875.1 Nestor notabilis | reverse complement strand
CTCGTGCTGCCGGTTCCGTGAGGGTTCCGTGCGGGTTCCATGCGGGTTCCCTCCGGGCTGCGCGGCTCTGCCCCAACAACCACCGCGCGGTCCCCACCGGAGGGCGCATGCGCACTAGTGCTCACCTCCTCCCCGCCGCTTCCTGGCCACCGTCATGCGGCACTAGGGGGTGCTCCCTGCCGCCCCCTGGTGGCCGAAATCCGGCATTCGCAGCGCCGGCCTCGCTGCCGCCGCCTCGTGGCGTAGTGGCGGGCCGGCGGCGGTGCGGCAGTGAGTTTCTCGTGCTATATCCTCCTCGGCTGCTCCCTACCCCGAAGTTTTAACTCATAGCATCACAGAATCGCCTTGGGACCCACAGAAGGGTCTTGGGAAAGACCCATAAGATCATGGATCCCAACTGTTAGCCTAGCATTGCCAAGCTCTGGCTCAAGGTCCCCCCTGAGCCTTCTCTTCTCCAGGCTAAACAACCCCATTTCCCTCAGTCGTTTCTCAAACTTATTCAGAGTAACATTAGTCAACAGTTCAGGTATAATTTAGGTGGGAAAACTCAGTCCAAGTGCTTTGCCAGGCAGTGTCCATTCCTGGTGAGTGCTATAGTCTATTTAATATTCTGCATTTAATTTTGCTTCCAATTTACATTATTTAGCTAGCTCAAAGTATTTACACCACCACAGCATTAAATCTAGATGCAGGCAGCTTGTACCCCATTGACAGTATTTTCCCTAGAACCCTGGCTTACATGAGAGCTTCCATGTTGTCCTATTCCCTTGTAGGAGTACAGTTTTCTTTCTCTGTGGGTCCTCATTAATTAAAAATACTTTGGACAGTTTGAATCCCACAGTAGCAAAACAGTATGGCATAAAACACAAATAATGAAGAAGAAACCTGCTGCTAGCACAGATCACCTCCCAGTGCTCATAGTACAGGGTAGCACATGGCATTTTCAGCCCCACTCACC
>NW_009912733.1:6018-14045 GCF_000696875.1 Nestor notabilis | reverse complement strand
GTTCGCTGCAGTCCCAATGTTTTGCTGCAGCTCTGCCCCTGCCCCAGCAGTGGAGAATGGACAGGCACCTTTCATTTCCTGTGCTGCTGCTTTGGGGGTGAACTGGAAAGGTCCTGCACAGGCAGAGCCAAGTTACTGAGAGTACCATGGTTGGAGGGTTTTAAAGAGCAGAAAGCTGTTTAGACAAAAATCATGGTCTCTTAATATAAGTGAAATTAAATCTGGTCTCTGTAGGGAATAGAGACCAGATCTTATATGCTGCCTTTTAATACTTTACTTCTGCAAATTAAACAGGGTGAGGGGACAGACAGTGCCTGCACTTTATAATCTTCTGCCTTTTCAGATTACACTTCAATGGATTATTCAGATTTATCTGTTTTAGAATATTTTTTTCATTGCAAAAAAATCTACTCTCTCTACTTTGGCTGGGATTTTCAGTTGGTTGGATTTTTTTGGCTAAGCAAATAACTGATTATTGAGATTTTATTTATCTGTGTGTTTCTCAATTCTCTGATCCCCTCCTATCCTGCCCCATGTTTATAGAACAGTCTGGAAGTTATCCATAAAAATTTTCTGATTCTAGTGAGTTTTCCTTAGACTGGGATATCGCGCGTCTTTTTATACAAGCTTGTTTTATCTCATCTTCATGGTTTTCTTAAAGCTCTGCTTCTCCTAGAAAAGGTTATTTAGTGCCCTAGTGAGGTGACTGAGCATATTCCTTATCAGCTATTTCCTACCAAATTTGCCTATGGTGCAGTTAAAGTCTCTCTCCCTTAACTGCCAACTCAGCAGTAGTTAATCATGCAATTTAGTCTGATGATAATTTATTCCAGCTAATGATGCATGAGATGTAAAAAGCCCAAAGGGGGAGTTTGGGGGACTGGAAATTAGGAGGGGAAAAATTCCCAAACCAAACATTCCTACCTCTTTTCCTTGCAAACTCAGCATACCTTATGCTGAAACTACTGAGACACCATGGAGCCCTGCTTTTTTAACAGTCTCTTGGTGGTGGAATCACACTTTAAATCATTCTGCAAAAGCATGACTTAGTTAACACTTCATTATGCCAGAAGATTTCGACTATGCTTTAGTTGGCAGAAAAATCTGACTTTCCTCATGCATTTTATCCATCATCCACTTCAAATTAAGAAAATGTGACTTTAAAAGTTTTTGTCTAAAAGGCATATGGCTGAATGTCTACTTACCCAATCATCAGTTGTACTAGGCGGAAGTATTAAAAATGAGACAGATCAGATACCACAGTTAAATTAAGATATTTCTGTGCTTTTTCTTTTTTCCCTTCAGAACTAAATATTTCACTGTAAAGCATTGTTTGAAGAGTAACATGTTTCATCTCAAGGATCATGAATGTCTTGCAGTATAATTTTACAATGTGGCTAGTTAAATTACTTTAGTAAGTGGAGAACATGGTTATTTGCTCACATATGGGCTTTCAAATTGTGATCTTCAGACTAGCAGCTGTCTGAAATATTGTAGGAACAGGCACATACATGGTCTCCTGGGGCCAACTCATCCCTTTTACAACTTGTACGAAGATGATGGGAGCCTCCAAATTATTTGAGGGTAGCAAGGGGTGTAGGAAATCTGGCAGTCACAATCTTAGTGGAAAAATCTTTTTCAAGAAGCAGAAAATAGACTTATCACTAGAATAATACTATAACCAGTCCCAAATGACATTCACACTCTTGTAATGCTGGGATTCAAGCCTCTAAAAACCCTAAAGATACTCATGGTTATTTTCTACAGCTGAATCCCAAACCCTTTATTAATTTTTTCCCCCTTTTTTTTTAAGCAGGAATCCAATTTGCAGTATTGGTAAATTCAAACAATGAGGTTGTGTGTTGCAGAATTATAACATCTGTTTTAATTATGTATCCTTTTAAGAGACAAACTTAAGTTATAAAAGAGAGATCCTTCTGAAACAGATAAATACCCTTCCCATTCTACTGGAAGTGCACCTAAAAGAAAAGAGGCTGGAAAAACCCCAGCCATGGCATTGCCTCAAAACCAGTCCAGCGGCACTACCAGAACATATAGACCTTTTTCAGCTAAATATGATGTTCTAACTAAAGATACCCCAGTGCATTTCAGTAGGCATGGATTTACACAGAGAGACTTCTCAAGCCTGGGCTCAGGTCTGTAATAATGGGATCTCCGGACAAAGAAATTGCAGAAATATTTTACAGGAAGTACCGTCAAGAAGTTAACTAGTCCACTTTCCTATTATAGCTATTTTTAGACCTGTTTATGTATCTTGTTCAATATAGAGTGCAGTGAATGTAGTAGAAAATCCCTGCTACTCTCATATCATGCTAACACACAGGGGGCTTTTGCCTCTGATGTGACTCTTTTTTTTATAACTTCCTACATTCAAAATGAGAAAATTTTTAACAATATGCTGAAGTACCTCTCATTTATAAACTATACACATAGAAAGAAACAACTAAAATGTAGCCTTTGGTCTGTATTTTATTAGAAAAAACCCCACAATTTTAGCCTAAATGAAATCTGTCTGTTAATTGATTTTATCTTTAAAATCCTCATGACAATGCAGATTCTGCTTTTAAAACTGACATCTCCTCCAAGAAAGAAACCTACACAGTGGTGCATGAATTTCACACAATTTGAAAAGAAAAGTCCTAGAGGATTACATTTTAATTAGGTTCAATTCGTATGTCTCAGTTAAAATTGCAGTAACCTTTTCTGTAGTGGTAGTAAAAACTCAGATGGACAGTGTCCTAAGCAAAGTGATCTAGGTTGGCCTGTACAACTTCAGGTTCTATGAAGAATATAGAATTGTTGAGTAATTGAAGTTGGAAGGGACCTCAGGAGGTCATCTACTTCAGCTTCCTGCTCAAAGCAGGGCTAGTTTCAAAGTTCAGGCTGGTTGTTTAGGGTCTTATGCACTCAAATTTTGGAAATTTTCAAGGCTGGGGGCTCCACAGCCTCTCTGGGCAACATGTAAGAGTGTGTAACATCCAACTCCATCCCTGCATATGCACAATACTTCTATTTCTACTTTGCAGCCCATCCCACTTCCAGCTCCATACGCTTTCTTTTCACATTTGATCTCAGTTGGGAGTTTCCTGTTCAGCCAGTCTGGCTGCCTGTTACGTACACCTCTTCTCCTGCAGTTCAGGATGGACCTTCTTCGTGTTGTCAGGAGGCTGGCCTTGAAGACTGACCAGCTATCTGTGGCCCTTTGCCCTCCAGAGCACCCTCCTATGAGATCTTTCTTGTCCGCGAGCTTCCTCAGCAAGCTGAAGTTCAGAGGTTTTAGTCTGCCACTGCTGCCTCTACTCTCTGCTACTCCTACTACTAGCTCCTTTCACTTTTGAGATAAAAAATACTGTAAAGCAAGAGGCAGTGAAGTAGATCTCAAACTGTGCAAAACCACTCAATTTTTAGAATTGCCAACATTGGATTAGAATTTTAGCTGCAGCACAATATTAATACGCAGTTGCCTTCAGACTGCAAAGATGGTGTAAGCCCAGTCCTTATTTTTCAACATGTTGTGTTTTCTTCAAGGAGAGAAAAAGGTGATGGAAGTTGCCACTGTATGCCTGTGACTATGATACATGTGCTTGTGAACTGGGAAAGAGGAAAAGGTGGCCAGCCAGATTCAGAAAGAAATTTCCCATTTGTCTATCTCTGTGCTTGAGAGAAGGTTGTGGGTATTTACTTTTTGTCTGATTATTTTTGGGCTGGCTTTTATTTCTAATACCCTGAGATCTGCCAAGAGATGTGCTGGCCACTCCCTGGGTTGTAGTACTCCCCAACCAGTTCTTTACCAGGCTCCTCCACAGCATTCTAGAGAAGACAGCAGATCTGTTTCCATCTTCCAAATGGAGCACCCAAAAGCTGTTGTCTGCTTTCTGTCGTATGATGTATCACAATATAATTCCAACAGCTTGCTCTTTTCTAACCCTCTCTGCCTCCACATGTGATACAGACTTGTCTTTCCTCCTCTCTTCACTGTGGGTTTGTGTGTCATCTGTCTCTCTGATTACCTCCAGAGAGGAAAGTTTCTAGAGGGAAGGTTTCATATATAATGTGAGGAAAACTGGTTCTCAAACCAAGTGGTCAGTATTCCTCTAAACATAAATGTGCTTTCCACCGCCGTTGAAAAAAATCTCCAAATATGTAAATCTTCTCATCTCAGGATTGGAGGACATGTATTTTATTTTAAATAAAAGAAGAATCAGGCAATTTAAAAAAAAAATCCAAATTCTGAAATTGGCACTGATGAAACTGGCATTTTATCAAATATAACCTGTTTGGAACTTATCTGGGTGACTAGTAAAGCGTTTAAACATGCTCAGTATTTCAGCTATTCACTTAAACTTTGACTGCATATTAAAGAAGCCTTCCTATTGTGGTTCCCAGGAATAGCATAGTTATTTGAACTTACTCCTTGGGCAGTTCTTCAAAGGGTCAGTTTCCAGTAGTTTCCCCATTACTGCTAGAATGTGAAGGCACTGAAGAAATCCCGATGAAGACAGCTGACCACATTGCATCAGAACTCATGCAACTTAACTGACTGCCTTCTGCAGAGATATCTTCACTTGCAAGTGAACTAAGCTCTGGACCCTACAATAAAAGCAAAATGTCAGGGAGGAAGGATCAGAGACAGACTTCAGAAAGTTCTGCTGAGGGCAATTGGTTATTTCAAGTCTCCACTTTAAGCTACAACTGGGTAATATTCTTCCCTACGTTGTGGGTTTTCCATAGGGATCTCCCAGTTTGTTGAAGGAATAACCAGGCTTGAGAGAGAATGGTTGAAGGTGGTATAGCAACATGTCAAATCCCTTTTTTCCACATTATAAATTCAACTGCCTAGGAGGAAACCACCTCATGAGTTGGAGTACTTTAGGACAAACATTAATAATAACAAATTCTAATTGGTCATTACTACTTGAACAGAAAATATCAGATTTCATTTTCACCAGGAGGAAATGAAAATGTCATGTACTGTAATATGACAAGCATGGAATTTACAGTAGTGATACGTACTTGTAATTACCTTTATATGTGTAAATGCACACAAAGCAGAACACCAAGGAGGCCGTTTTACAACAGATTTAATCAAGGGAATATCTATGTCTCCTCATAAACTTACTTAACCAACTTTGAAAAAAGAATGGAGTTGATTAGACAGGTTAATGGGGTGATGTCTTTATAAATGACAGATGGCCACGTTAGAACAGAAAGTTGTTCACTCTCCATTTTTTATTTTATTTTACTTATGAGACTATTTTACTATTTTTTTACTTATGAAAGCATTGCTCATACATTTTTGATTAGCAGTGGTTCATTGAAAAAAAAGCAATTTCCAACGAACCTGAACTTTTAACTGGATGGACGTTGTCATTATGCTTAAGTGGCAATAATCAAAACTAAAATACAAAATGCATTTTTTGGAATTCCAGGTCCTTATAAACATCCTGACCTCCCTGCATTGGCCTGCAAATGGAGAAAAGTGCTTACAGATTTGCAAGCTCATAAGAACATAACAAAGGAATGGAAACGTGAAGAAGAAAGCTAGCTTTTTTGTGATAAAGGGAACCCATTAGTGGTGAATTTGACAGAGTAATTAAAAAAATAGAATTAAAAAAGGTAAGATTTTTAATTAAGAATAATTAAAAAAAAGATATTGCTATAGTGCAACATTATCTGTACTTGAAAAAAAATCCACCTCGGGCATTATGATTTTACCTTGGAATTATGGAAGTGTAGAATGTAGAATAACCCAGATTGTTAATCTTCCCTCTGATATATGAGGTGTCTGGAAGGGGATCGCACATGCACTGTTTACCAAAGGAGGATTCACCAAAAACCTGTACAAAGACCTCTGGTGGTGTGCTCTGGACACCTGGCCAGGCCTGAAGAGGAAGTGCAATAGCTGAAGTTGCTGTTGAAAGCCACCGTTGCAGCAGCAGTTCTTGTCTCTTCCCTGAATGGTGAGCTGCTTGGCAATGGTCTGTCTGTGTGCCACCACTGGCATGTGCCATGATTTGTGTAGCTCTATCTAAAGATTTCCAATGCCTGCTCAGCTGTTAGATACTCACAATTGTGTGGTTATTTCTGTCACATTCTTCCATCTCTCTTCTTCTCCCGTATGAAAAATGACCATTCCTAAATGGACCAGAAATAAAGTAAGTAATATGTGCATTGCTAATCTTCTACTCCTTTTTCCTCCTCTGGCATTTTTCACTGATCTGAAGTGTACGGTTTCTTCATCTGATGCAGATTCTTGATTAAAACAATTCTATTGAACATGTCTCCAGCCTTCCAGACATGAATTTGAAAGCCGAAGTCTCCCAAGTATGTTTTCGCTTGAAATTTTCCATTTGAATTTAGGATTTATGAGAAACACTAGACTCTGTTTTGGAAAAACTCTGGATCTTTGGTGCCTTTTTGCATTCATTATGATTGTAGTACCAGTGCAGTGGAACAATCCTGAAGTACTCTGCAGTAGAAAGCAGTAATGAGAGATAATTCTAGATAGTCCTGACAATGTAGCTGTAGTGTGTCAGTCTGGCTCAGAATTTTTGCAAGATTTTCAACTGCTAGCATATTGCTGACTTTTTAAATAAGGTAGAAAAGCATAGCACAAACTTAATTTCGCATATCTGTACATATGCAAATCAATAGTTTCCATAATGGTGGGTAATCCTCGTTAGCAGAAACAGATCAGCTTATCTCTTAGGTAGCTGAGTAGGTAGCTGGCAGCTGCCAGCTACCTGGTCTGGCTTTTACTAGCAACATTATAATCAACAGTTTGTGGTGATTTGACATCATATTTAAGTCACTCAATTGACTTGTCCCACAATTCACCTCTTATTAACATGAAGAAAATAAATTCCGCATAGAGTGTTCATTTAGGTAATAGCTGTGACTGGCTTTGTGTTCTGTGCGGGTATTTCTGACAGATTAATTGCTATAACGTCAGTAGCACCACGTATCAATTATTACCATCCAGTCAAATGTTACCAAACCAAAATGGACATAATGCCATGGAAATTGTTTAGATCTATGTTTGCCTGATTAATTTCTCCAGTTCAGTAAAAATTTTACCATGTCCTAATACCACAGCCAAGCCCCTGTTGCCAGATTCCAGATTTGCTCTGGAGCTCCTATTTTCCCCAGAGCTAGCCAGATGCTCATGGCATTTTGAGGTTGGAGACATGTTGTTTTTTGTGTTCAGTTGATGCTAACTGGACTAATCAGATCAGTGGTGGATCTTTGGTTTCATAAATGTAGTGAGAATAGGATGTAGGAGTTAATATAGAAAGGATTATGCAAAAGATTTGTATATTCAGGAAATACTAACTTCCACAGTGCTTGATGCTCAACAGTAAACTACTGTCTTCTAGCACCTGGCTGCCTTGCAAAATAGTCAGTGCTTGGTAGCACTATCATGTCAGTCAAACAATCAAGGCTTGAGTGCCTTGATATGCAGAATACCCCACAGCTAATCTATTCAGACATCCTTGAACACTTTAGTTTATTATGATCTCTTGAAGTAAGAAAATAAGTAAAAGAATGTTACTCTGCACACAGCTATTATAATATTCTAATGAAAGACACTGCAGCTTGGAAGAGCCTGGTAAATGCTCCAATCTTCTAAATCTTTTCTTCCTGTTTTCATTCTGTTCCTAAACCGCTGATTCTGTACTGCATTGTACAGGCTGTCTCCCTGCACACCTCCTTGCCATTGATCCTGGTTTCTATTGAAACAGCCTCTTAGTCCCCACTACTTTCACTTTCTGCTGTTCTATTCTCTGTTTAATTCACTTCACTATTTTGGTAAAGTCCCTCTCCTTCCTCCCTAAACATGAAGATCGCCTCCTCCTTCTTGTCTTGCTCATCCTCAGACATACTGCCCTATGATTCTTTCTCTCTCCAACAAAGCCTCCTCCTCCCTTTGAATCCTACACAAATATCTCCTCAAGGGGAGCTATATTGGAAAGAGAATGAGCTATTTAAAAAGAGGCAAAACAAAT
>NW_009912733.1:1048-5987 GCF_000696875.1 Nestor notabilis | reverse complement strand
GTGAACCCCCCCCCCCCCGCCCCCATTTTCTTTTCTTTTTGTGTAGTCACCGGTTGCTGTGCAGTCTCTGGGAAACAATGACTTAGCCAAAATCCTCAGGCTTTTCTGTTCTCTTCTCACTGTTTTTGCTTTGGCATTGTGATCCAGAGAAATACTAAAACCCAGAGGGAGATTATATAGCTTAAGTGTTCACTACAAGAACACCTCTAATCTTCGTCATTGTAACTATACAATAGAGCTGAAAGACTGAAGCATCAATATGTACCAACAGTGACCTGTTTTAAAAATAATAATAATAGTAATAATAAATAATAATGATGGTGGTGGTAGTAGTATTTTAAGTTTTTGTTACTCATTCGTTTCTGTGATGTAGCACAGGCCCATAACTGCATTTACTCCAGAGATCTTAATCCACCCTCTGTGAGAAGTGATTTGTTGGGGATTTCAAAACATCCTCTGAGATCATACTAGAGTTTTACACCAAAACCCTCACATAATCCCTCTCAAAACTCTAATATGGAGCTATTTCTAGGTCTTTTGCTTCTTTTGGACTCTTTGCATTCAACTCTTGCTTTTTAAATAGCAAACCCGGGTATGGCTGGAGAGTTTGAACAGTACGTGGGAAGTGCCTGCAGTGTGAGGTGGGTGGATACAGCTGCTTCCACAAGCTCACAGAATCCTTTGGGTCCAGCACAGCACAGCAGGTAAGCGCAGGCTGAGGGCTGTCTCTCTCTATCACACTCTGCAGTTGTACAGGTATCTTAGCTGATGAATATGACATTTAAACTCGGGTTTCAGTGAAGAAACATTATTTCTGGTGTCTTCTGAATGCAAATGTCATACACCTTTGTTTTGCCCAAACACAGTATACGGTTTAATACCAAAGCAGAAAACAGAGTAAACACATCTCTCAGTGCTGCCAGAAACTGAATTCTGAGGAGGACTTGCACAGCAGCAATTTCATCTTTTAGTACAAATGAGGGAGTGGAAAAAAAGGCAAACAAGGGTGTATGACTCATAAGGAAAAGTAAGGTGTGCTCATTTAAAACAGTGCACAATAAGTTGTTTCACAAGTTTATTTAGAATTTGCTGTGGTGAAAGTTCATGAGAGATTTTTCTGGCATGGCTTGGATGGTGTAAGGAACTACACTGACATTTTGAAGATCTCTCTAAGCTAAAGGAACAAAAGAAATGAACTAAGGCAGCTTCTTCAGCTCAGCACAAGCATAATTTCCTTAGAGAATGGAAATGCATTTTCTGATGCCACCTAGCTGAGACTCATTGAGCATTTATTCAGTGCTTTTAAAAACACTGATAGCAGCAACCCACCAACATGAACGTGTGATGCAGACAAATAAGGAGATACACTGATAACACAAATAAAAGTGAGTAAAATTCACCATATGCATTTTTAAAAAAGACATTATTAAAAAGAAAAATTCTGCATTATAGAAATGCACTGAATGTATTATTTATTAAAAAAATAATATTACCATCTAACACGTATTGCAAAAGCCTTCACAGCTAATAAAAAAACCACTTCTGCTTTAGGCAAGGCTAATCTTTATTTGGGGATTATATTGCTCTCTTAAAGTAGGATGTTCTCTGTAGAAACAGAGAGGACCTCTCATATTTAAGGTCAACAGTATTTATAAGCAGCTTTTTAATTTAGATTTTAATTTCTAGTCAAGTATTTTTAAAGCAGCTCTTAATCATAGAATCACAGAATATTTAGGTTGGAAATGACCTTTAAGGATCACTGAGTACAACCATTAACCTAGCACTTCCAAGTCCACCACTAAACCATGTCCCCTGAGTGCCACATCTACAAGTCTTTTACACAGCTTCAGGGATGGTTACTCCACCACCTCCCTGGGCATCCTGTTCCAGTGTTTGAGAGCCGTTTTACTGAAAACATTTTTTCTATTTTCCGAACTAAATAACCCCTGGCACAAGTTAAGGCCTTTTCTTTCCATGTCAAGATCAAGGACCGTTTTGTCATAACAAGTTAGTTATAAAATTATATATTAATTCTTTTCTCACCTGTTGCTTAAAGACTGAGTATTTCATTGCTAAAATGTACTTAATTCAAAACTTTTTCTGACGTTACTGGATGTGACGAGCTCTCCCTCCAACCCCAACGAAACTGGACGCATTAGATGCTTGAGTCACTTCTCTGTGGCCCATCACAGGATGTGCTCGAGTATGCCTAGGTGTCTCTTGTACTGGGGAGCCCAGAGTGGGATGCAGCATCCCACACAGGCCCAGATCAGGGCTTAACAGAGGGCTCAGAACATCTGAATAGAGCTTCTAAACCAGCGTGTGTGGTAACACTTTAAAAAGTTTGTTAAGCAGAAAGTATATTTTTCTTAAAACCAAGTTCAGAGACTTTATTGGTACTTTCCATAGAATTCCCCATCTGCAGTTTAAGTTCATTTTTAATCCATTTTTGTGATTTTCTTTTGGGTAAGGTTTAGAGAAAAGTTCCTGTTATGTTTTATTCCCTAGCCCAGCACTTTGATTGTGGAAGGCAGAACCAACATTAGAGTTATAACCACACTTGAGAAGTTCAGGGCAAAGCATTAAGACAGGGTTTACTCCGGATTCTCACCTCTACTTTAAATAACTTTTATCTAACATAGTCTATTTCTCCACACCTTGAGTAGTGGCTTTTTGGCAACTAAAATGGCTGCTTGACATAAAACCAGCCCAAATGGAGAACAGATCATTTGGAGAACTGAATGTTGGTTTTACCTGGCTGAAAAATCAAATTCAAACAACTGTCTCTGGAACCCTAAGCTGGCAGTCTGCTGAACTTGCTCTGACTGGTCACATACCCCACTGCCTTTAACAATCAAGACCAGTCAAGAAGTATTTATTTATCTGTAAGAAAATATAGGAATATCTGACAGGATTCAACATGACTTCACTGGGGAACTGGATTTGCTGGCTGTTGGAGTACGCAGTTTGGCTGAAAATATCTGAAATCCATTTAGCTGGGTTTTATTTATTTTGTTTCTAATGTGATGTTTAAACAAAGAAGAAAACAAAGATTCACAACAAGTGTTGCAATCTATGCAGATAACAGGGAGGCCTCAAATGGAATTCATACTCCAAGTCACTAGGTAGGGAAAAAAATCCAAACATTATTTCATTTCTGCTTTTGCCTGGTCGCAGATAGTCTGATGAAGAGTTTAAAGGCCAGCCACACGGAGACAGGCAATACTTAAAAGCAGGCTGGTAAAACTGATGTGTGAAAATGCGTACTTAGCCAGTTTAAAGGCTCTAATAAAAATTAGATCTTCCTTACAAGCAGAAAGACAATACTTTAGGAAACTACAGAAAGATGCAGAATCTCAAGCAATAGATGTGAGAAATCTAAAACAAGCACAAGAAATGCTAGCATCAGGAAAATCTAAGATTAAAATATCAAGATTACGCAGCATGTGTATAATCATGCAGGCTCACTGTAACTTCATAGAGACTGAACGTGTCAGCATTACAGTTCTGAAATTTATAATTTTAAGGAAGAAACTGCAGATGTTTGCTACTCAAATTAGAGATTACCATCTCTTCCTAATAATGCATGTATGTACGTGTGTATGTAATTATGGGAAAAGAGGAGAGAAAGGAAAAAAAGAGCTTACTCCTTACTTAGGACTTGGAACTTCAAACAGGAAAGCAGGTATGAAATATTCTAGTCCTGACATACATTATATAGATGAATGTAACAATGCAAGAAAATTACGTAGGAAGGGAATGGAACAAGTATCATAATGGAACGTGTTCTAGAGTGTCTTTTATTTTTTGCTTCCAAACCAGGCGAAATTTGATATCAACACAGACAAATTATGGCATTCCCAAATCAGACCACAAGCAAGTTAACATATTATTTAACTATACTATATCCAGTTAGAATAATGGCTAATGTTTTAAAAGTACGATCTCCTTTAGTATGCTTATCAGGTACATTGTACAGCATTTCAGAAAGCCATTTTCTAGAAAGACTGTGTTGTGTGGTGGATTGACCTGGATACCGGGTGCCCACCAAAGCTGCTCTGTCACTCCCTTCCTTGGCAGGGGAGAGGAATGAAAGGCTTGTGGGCTGAGATAAGGACAAGGAGAGATCACTCGGCAATGAGTGTAACAGGCAAAACAGACTGACTTGGGGAGAAATTATTTTAATTTATTATCAATCAAATCAGAGTAGGATAATGAGAAATAAACCCCGACCTTAAGAACGCCTTCCTCTCACCCCTCCCTTCTTCCCAGGCTCAACTTTACTACATCATCACAGGGGGACAGGAGATGGGGGTTGTGGTCAGTTCATCACCCGTTGTCTCTGCCGCTCCTTCCTCCTCAGGGAACAACTCCTCACACTCCTCCCCTGCTCCAGTGTGGGGTCCCTCCCATGGGAGAATGTTCAGGAGAGCAAACAGGCTGCAGTTCTTCACAAACTGCTCCAGCATGGGTCCCCAGCAAGGTCACAGGTCCCACCAGGAGCCTGCTCTGGTGTGGGCTTCCCACAGGATCACGGCCTGGGCATCCCGCTGCTCTGATGTGGGGTCCTCCTCTGCAAGTGGAGATCTGCTGGACTGTGGATGGGCCTCCATGGGCTGAGTGGGACAGCCTGCCTCACCATGGTCTGCACCACGGTCTGCAGGGGAATCTGCTCTGGCACCTGGAGCACCTCCTGCCCTCCTTCTGCACTGACCTTGGTGTCTGCAGAGCTGCTGCTCTCACATGCTCTCACTCCTCTCTCTGCAATTCCTCCTGCACAGTAACTTTTTCCCCTTCTTACATGCATTATCCCAGAGGCGCTACCACTGTTGCTGATGTGCTTGGTCTTGGCCAGCAGCAGGTCTGTCTTGGAGCCAGCTGGCATTGACTGTCTTGGACATAGGGGAAGTTTCTGGCAACCTTTGAAGGAAGGTCTTGA
>NW_009912733.1:0-551 GCF_000696875.1 Nestor notabilis | reverse complement strand
CATTATCCCAGAGGCGCTACCACGTGTCCTGATGTGCTTGTTCTTGGCCAGCAGCAGGTCTGTCTTGGAGCCAGCTGGCATTGACTGTCTTGGACATAGGGGAAGTTTCTGGCAGGTTGTCACAGAAGCCACCCCTGTAGCCCCTCCCCCAAAACCTTAACACACAGACCCAATACAGCCTTACATCTAGAAACCTTTGCTAGTGAAACCACAGAACGGGTTGGCCATACTTGCAGCATTTGTTAGTTCTTTTAATGATCAGATGGTGTGAATAATGTAAGAATTCTCTGAGAAAATGTGGCTTCTAGACCTACATACGTTGAATAATACTGAAAGGGGATTAAATTTAACATGTTTTCATAATTGTTCAGGTGACTGATTAATTTTTAATATCTGTTCGCTTGAAAAAGAATTAGAAACCGAATAGGTAGTTGGAAAATACTGAGCAAGAACCTTCTGTAGTAATTCACCTATAACAAGTGTATCAACACTAAAATCGTAGGATAATATATTCAAAATTTCATGCTTAATCGCGAGCGCAGGAGATACTG
>NW_009912732.1:2697-3000 GCF_000696875.1 Nestor notabilis | reverse complement strand
CCAATCTGGCCGGGCCGCCAGTGTGCGCGGGCACCCCTCAGGCTCCTCGGAGACCACGTCGCCCTCCTCGGACCCTGGCATTGAGGCTGACCTCACCAGCAGGACCACCAAACCCTTCCTGCCCGGCGGCCGGCATGGAGAAGACCTGAGCTCACCTGGCTCCGACTCGGATGTGGAGGGGGAGATCGAGGCGGCCTTCGCTGGTGGGCGCCTGGTCAGCAACATGATCTCCTCCATCTCAGAGACGGAGCTGGACCTGAGCAGCGACAGCAGCAGTGGCAGGGGCCCCCCCCCCCCCCCACC
>NW_009912732.1:2017-2545 GCF_000696875.1 Nestor notabilis | reverse complement strand
ACTGAAGATGGAGGGCTACTATGACAGCCTGAACCCAGAGGACTCCTCCATGCCTGCCAGCCAGACTGATGTCTCCACCTCCAATCCCCTGGACCTGAAGATTGACCCAGACCACAGCCTGGAGAGCATTCGACGCTCCTTCTACCTGCCTGTGGGGCCCAAGCTGATGCCCGAGGCAGATGAGGATGACAACAGCGAGTACGACTCTGACTCAGAGTCGGAGCCCGACCTGAGTGAGGACTCAGACTCGCCGTGGCTGCTCAGCAACCTCGTCAACAAGATGATCTCTGAGGGCTCTTACCCCATCAAGTGCCCAGATGAGTGCTTCCAACAGACCCACTCGCTCTGTGACACCATCTCCCCAGCCTCTGACCTGGAGCCTGAGATCCTGAGCGAGACGCTGGACGGGGACCACAGCTCGCAGGCCTCCCCGGGGGACACAGCTGCGCTGCCCCGCTGCCAGCGTGCCATCGACCTGGTGGACATGGAGACGCTGCGCAGCGCCCTGCCGCGCGCCGCGGATGAAGA
>NW_009912732.1:1653-1990 GCF_000696875.1 Nestor notabilis | reverse complement strand
TGGCTGCCACCACGACAGAGCCGGTGCCAGAGCTGCCTGCTGACGACCCGGGCCCCTTCCTCTTCCTGAGCAACCCCACCAATGACACCATCGCACCTGTCTTCCCGGGGTGCCCTGTCACCCTTGACAGGTTGGGCTCCTCTGAGGTCCTGGCCACCTTTGGCTGCCGCAGCCCTCCATGCACCTCGCCCAGCACCAGGGAGCAGCGCCCCGCTGCAGCATCGCCGGCCACCAGCCCAGGGGACTGGGCCATCGACAGGGACCTGGACTCAGGTGTGCTAGAGGCTGATGACATGATTGACGACATCCGGTTAGTAACCCGGGGGCAGAGCCCCAG
>NW_009912732.1:1039-1263 GCF_000696875.1 Nestor notabilis | reverse complement strand
GGCCACAGCTCCTCCGAGGACTCGTCCCCTGAGGCCGACCTGCAGTTCTCCAAGAAGTTCCTCAATGTCTTCGTCAACAGCACCTCCCGCTCCTCCAGTAAGTGATGTGTGCCATGCCGTGCCATGCCATGCCATAGTGTCCTGGGCTGCTCTGCGTGCTGTTGGCATGCTGGCTGCCCTGCTCCATCTTGCCTGAGCCATCCTTGCCGTGGCATCATCCCAAT
>NW_009912732.1:0-836 GCF_000696875.1 Nestor notabilis | reverse complement strand
TATGAGTGGTGGCCAGTCTGCTCCTGTTGCCCTGAGGGTGCTGCAGCCCTCCGGGCTGGGCAGAGGAAGGGGTGCCTCCCATGCTATGGTGGGGGAGCTGCCTCCTGCCCCATGGCAGCCTACTGCTCCTCCTCTGCAGGCACAGAGTCCTTCGGGCTGTTCTCCTGCATGGTGAATGGAGAGGAGCGGGAGCAAACCCACCGGGCCGTCTTCAGGTGAGCAGTGAGCCCAGACGCTCCAGTGATGGGCACGGGCACTGTGGGGGCCTTCAGGACCCTCATTCACGTGGCTCTGCCCCCTGCCCACATCCTCCTTTCCACTGTGCTTCCCCCAGGTTTATCCCACGCCATGAGGATGAGCTGGAGCTGGATGTGGATGACCCCATCCTGGTGGAGCTGGAGGAGGATGACTACTGGTACCGGGGCTACAACATGCGGACAGGGGAGAGGGGCATCTTCCCAGCCTTCTATGCCCATGAGGTTGTTGGCCAAGCCAGGGATGCCATGGGTAGGAGCCTGTAGGGGCTGTGAGGGGTACTGGGGGACATGGGGGTCTTGGGAAGCTGTCTCCTCGTCCCATCTTGCCATGCAGGCCTCAAGAGGAACCCGTGTTGGGTGGAGCGGTTTAATGTGCAGTTCCTGGGCTCAGTAGAGGTGCCGTACCACCAGGGCAATGGCATCCTCTGTGCCGCCATGCAGAAGGTGAGCCCCAGGGTGGGTGACAGTGGTGGCGGTGTGACCCCTGGCTTCCCATGTCAGCAGGACCTCAGCCTCATGCCCCTCACCCTGCACCCCCAGATTGCCACCACTAGGAAGCTGACGGTGAATCTGCGCCCG
>NW_009912731.1:6948-7657 GCF_000696875.1 Nestor notabilis | reverse complement strand
GGATGTGGACGCGTGTGCAAGCCTGCGTGTGTGTGCGCGGGTGTCCGTGTGCAAGTGGGAGTGGTGCGTGCGCGCCTGTGCGTGCACACATATGTGCACACATGTATGTGCACAGCACAAGCTGGATGGGTCCATCCCACCGTCACCCACCCGCAGGGGCCAGGCCCAAGCTCCACCCCCAGCACAGGGACCTCTGGGGACCACTGGGCACCCACCACCGCTGTCCCCCACCAGCCACAGTGCAGGGTGGTGGGTGCCCCCCGCGCTCCCCCTCCCCACGACACGATTCCGCCCTCACAGCCTATCACCAGGGAAGTGCTGGGCTGCTCCAGCCTGGGCTGCTCCAGGAGCAGGGACAGACGGACTCTGCTCCCCCAGAGCTGTCCCCAGTGTCCCCCCACCAGCCCTAGGTCACTGCTTCACTCACCTGCTGCCAGCGCATCCTCTCCTCCCCTTGTCCTTCCTTGTCCCCTTCCCTCCACCTTAGCCACTGCTGTGCAGAGTCCTGGCATCGTCCCTCCTCCAGCATCCTCCCTTCTCCCCAGCCCGACCACCGATGGGATCCTTCCCCTCTGCCCTTTTATACTGTGTTTATTCATATGACAAGCACGTGAAAAACCAGACCAGAGCTCGGAAAAAAGCTCCTTAAGATGCTTTAATGCAGTTTTCTGGGTCCCATGACTGAGCTCGGCCTGGGAACGGGGGCTCA
>NW_009912731.1:4166-6917 GCF_000696875.1 Nestor notabilis | reverse complement strand
CTGTGGCACGCAGGCCCCGGCCATCAAAAGCCTCATTTATGCCCCACAGAGACTTAAACCCCTCTTGAGCAGTCACCTGGTGAGCCCCATGTCCCCAGTTCGGCCTGGCTGCACGGGCATCGCGCCTCTGCTGAAGGCACATGGCAGCGGGATCCCACCCTTCCCACCGTGCATTCCCAAGATGTCCAGGATGTTGTCCCCTTATCCACAGCCGTTACACCCATGCACACGCAGGCACACGCATGGGCCCCCCAGCGCAGCCATGTCCCTGCGCCCGCAGCGATGGGAGCAGGAGCTGCCCATGCCGGCGCCTGCCCTGTCCCTGCTCTGGCTGCAGGAGGGACTTCGGGAGCACTTTGAGGCTTTTCTGCCTTTCCCAGGCACCAAACCCCATCCCGAGCCAGCCCCAGCCCCTTTCCTTCCCCGTCCCCTCCGGGTGCTCCCAAGCCATGGCACCAGCAGTGGGGACACAACTGCCGTCCTGGTGGTTCATGGCCCGGTTTGGCCGCACTGGTGGGGATGCTGCACCCAGGGCTGCCAGGGCAGCTCTGCCTCGTGCTTTCTGGGGACCCTGCACCTCAGGTACAGATTAGTGCTTCTCCTTCCTCACTCCAGCTGCTTGTGCCTGGGTGAGGACAGAGCCTGAGCCCCCTCAGTCAGGAGAAGGGAAAGATCCAGACCCTAAAAGCTCCAATCCCTAAGGATGATGGATCACAGCCCCAGCTCCCCGCCATGCAGGGCGCAGCCAGCTCACTGGGATCCCGTATACCTGAGCTGGGTCTAAATTTGGGGCGTCGGGCTGAGCGTTTCTATTGTTTTGCCTTTGTTCAGAAACTGAGACGCCGTAAACACAACCTCAAACCACCCCGACAGCCCCTGAACCCAACCACCAGCTCTGAGCCGTCCCACTGGCAAGGCAGGGCTGCTCCTCGACAGGAAACAGGCAGCAGTAAGAGGATAAAAATACTCCTGGTGCAAACAACACGTCTGTGTGCAGGGATTAGGGCGCTGGGGGCTGCTCCAGCCCTGCTGAGCGGGGAGCCAGGCTGGGTGACCCTGGTGGCTTTGGCTTCCAGCACACGTGAGCTGAAGGCTCTAAACTCACCCAGCAGCTGCATGGGGTGAGCTGGGGAAGTGAGGGGAGGGCTGGGGGGATGCTCAGGGAGAAGCCAGAGATCCCAGCCCAGCTCCTGACCCTGAATCCCCTGGAAAAGGGGGGAGACCACAGAAAGCACCAACATCCAAATCCTCCTGAAGAGCCCCAGCGCCAAGGGAGGGTCCCCCCTCCTTCACGGGAGCACCCTGCCCTGGTCCCAAGGGGAGGGGAAGGTTGTGGGGGTCCCACGCTGCTGGCCTCACCCCCCACCCAGCTCCCAGTCCCAAGCAGTGGGTGCATTTGAGTGCTCTGAGCCCCACCACAAGGCCCCTGACCCCCCCTGAAAGCCGACTAAGGAGATTATCTCTCCTCACATGAGCCACTGGCCCCACAGCCTTGCACCAGGGAGGGGACACAGGGGTGACAGGGACAGGGGAACTTGTGCTTGGGAGCCCCACGAGGGTCCCTGTGGGTGCGGGAAGGGGCAGAGTGATGTTTTCCTGCTTGGCTTGGGGCAAGGGACGTCCTGGGAGCAAGAAACCACCTGGACACTTGGAACAGCTCTTGTGGGGTGATTTCAGAGCAGGCGCTGACCCCAAACCCCAGCACTCTGCCCTTCTGTGGGGCAAAACCCACAGGCACACCAGCAGGCCATAGGGATGTCCCCATGTCACAGCTCCCTCGGAGACTGAGGCCACCCGCCACCTCTGCTCCCATGATCCCATGGGATCCCTTAATCAAACAGGACAGGAGCTCATGGGGGAATGGGCCCCCCACCATCCCCACAGCCTGATTCAAAGAGACAAGGTGGGGAAGACAATGGGCTCCATCCCCATCTGCAGCACCTCGGCACTGGCAACGCAGCAGAGGCCAGAGCCCGAGGGGCTGGGGCACAGGGAAGCCAGCCCACGAATACCCAGGGAAAGGGCACACACATGTAAAACGTTCAACCTCTGCTCTTTATTCAGTGCCTGGTGCCCTCGCCCCGTTTCCCGAGGGTACAGAGGAGGTTTCCCAGGGGTGACCTGAACATGGGGAGCGCTCTGAGAAGGCAGAGCGGAGCCAGGCTGGAGGGGGTGTGGGACAGGGGGGCACCTCCTCCGTACATCCCCAAACTCCCCTTGGGAACACGGCTCTGCCCCAGCTGCGGGGTGAACACCAGGCACCCCAGTGCCACCACTGGCAAAGCTCCATCCAGAGCAGGAACAGCCATGTCCTCTATCCCAGCCTGCAGCGATGCCGGGGAGGAGGCCGGACCCCCCGCCCCTCTCCAACTCGCCTTATTGCTATAGTCAGAGCAGCAGAGCAGCCAGGAGGAATTCAGGAGTTCGCTGGTTTAGGAGAGGGGATGAGGACATGTCCGAAGCCAAGGATACGCCACCTGATGGGCTCTCATCTTTCTGAGGAAGGGGGAAGGAGGGAGCTGCCGTCTCTTGCCGGCCCGGCCAGTGGTGCCACCAGGAGTGAGGATGTGTCCGCTCCAAAGAGGCACCCCCCCATCCGCTCCAGGGCCTCCTGCCCTCTCCTGAGCCTGGAGCTGAGGCTGTACAAACTCACTGCACCTCTAGCAGCAGGGACTGGGCAGAGACAGTGAGAGACCTGAAGACGCAGGCAGCCCCCCTGCCCCATGGCCAGTTTCCGTTGCTTGGGCGGCA
>NW_009912731.1:3297-3614 GCF_000696875.1 Nestor notabilis | reverse complement strand
GTGTCGTGGTCTGGCCAGCTCCTGGGAGATGAATTTCCGAAGGCGCTCGAGGTACTGGCTGTAGAGTTCAATGTCATTGTGCCCGGCCCCGTCCACCCACAGCGGCTCCACAGCCTTGGGGCAGCGCTCAAAGAGTGCCAGGCCGTGAGAGAAGTCGATGACTTCATCCTCCGTGCCATGGATGATGAGGACGGGAGAGGTGATTTTGGAGATCTTCTCAATGCTGCCAAGAAGGTGGGTGGGGAAGAGACGACAGGAGACAAGGGGGGGTAAGTACAGGGATCAAGGCCCTCCCATTTGTCCTTCCCCCCCCCACA
>NW_009912731.1:1626-3258 GCF_000696875.1 Nestor notabilis | reverse complement strand
CAAGGCACTCCCATTTGTCCTTCCCCCCCCCTCACCCCCGAAAACACATCCCCTTGGGGAGAGGGACCAGGAAATGCTCTTTGATCCCAGAAGAGCATTGGAACATGGAGCTTCTGCCAAGGAGGAGCTCCAGGACAAGCTCTCCCCCGGCGTGAAAGACGAGGACCAGGCAGCAGTGACAACAGCCCCCTGGGACCCGACAGATGCTGCTGCAGGACAGTGTGAGCACAGGCACCCCCCGGGCCGAGTTCAGCCATGCCAGGCTTTGAGTGGAAGCTGTTCCCAGCACGGCTCCAAAGGCCACACGAGGCGACTGGGATGCAGAGTGCGGGCTGGGGGCTCCCAGCCACAGCTTCCGGCTCAGGGACTGTCCCTTGGGCCCCGCTGGCTGGGCTGCGAGGGAGAGGTGAAGCATGAGCTTGTCCCGCTTCAGCGCTGCCTTTCCCTGACATCTGCAGAGGGGGAAAAGCCCAAGGAATTACCCTTGTGGGAGAGGGACGCCTGGGACTTGTGATACTTGACAAGGGGCCCAAAGCTGGCAGGCAAAGACTGGGCCAGGATGGCCAGGAGGTGGTACCACCAGCGGAAGTGGGTGCACATACGGCCCTCAGGCTGTGGCATGGTGACCCCAGGGAGGGTTACGATGCCCCAGAGGGGACCGAACACGAAGCAAGAGGATGCCAATGGGCACGTTCAAGCCTGTCACGGGGAACAGGTCCATGGTTTCCACCATAACCCCTCTTCATGGCCAGGGCTGGTGTCCAGGACAGAGCTGGTGTGGGCACTGCCCCTGCAGAGCTGACCCCTGCCCCTTCTCCTCAGGCCACTCACTTGGGGAAGGCATCGAACCAGTAGGTCTTCTTGGTCTCGGGGAAGGCGACTCTCATGCCAGAGGTGAGTGGTGAATGCAGCACGATGGCAGCGCACTCGTAGCGGGACGCCAGATCCACTGTGGGCACCGTGCCGATGCTCTGGCCATATAAAATGATGTTCTCCGGGCTGATCCCATACCTGGGAGAGGAGGGGCCAGGTCAACACTCAAGCATCAGAGTCCCATCACTGGGAGACACAGCCCAGGGTGTCATCCTGCTCTGGTCACGACACACTGCAAAGCTTCCTGGGGTGGGGGAATGGGGCTCTGTCCCCCAGCCCCTCACAGCTGGGCACAAAGTAGCTCCCCAGCACGCCCAGCAGAAGCAAGAAGCAGCCAGGACTGAGCTGCCAGATGAATTATGGGGGGTGTCAAGGCTCACTCTTGCCAGTAGCAGTGTTATGGGCAGGTTTGCTGACCCCAGCTGCAATGGGCAGCCCCCATTGCCTGGGCCACACTGTGAGCCAGGCCTGGTTACGGACAGGACAGAGGAGGCAGAACCCATCTCAGGGCTGCACCTTGAGCCTGGTTGTGGAGCCAGGGCTGAGCACAGCCAGGAGAGAGCCTGGGAACAGCCAGATGGGGAGCACAGCTTGTGCCAACCCCACCCCAGCAGCATCCCTGCCCCTCTGGGTTCCCCTGCAGCTGCTTTCCGGCCATCCCTTCACATGACGAGCGGCCTGGGTTCCCTTTCTGGGAGATTTCCTGTTTTCCAGGCTGCTGGAGCACAGGGGTTTCCTGGCAGCAGCAAGAATGTCGGC
>NW_009912731.1:0-1589 GCF_000696875.1 Nestor notabilis | reverse complement strand
CCTGCCACGCGGCATCGATGTCGGAGTAGAGGTTCCTCTCCGAGGGCTTGCCCGTGCTCACACCGTAGCCCGAGTAGTCATAGGAGAAGATGTTGCAGTTGATGCGGGTGCCCAGCCCGATGTAGAAGCTGCTCATCTGCCCCAGGTCCACAGCGTTGCCGTGAGAGAAGAGCACCGTGTACCTGCAGCGCAGGGAGAGACGGGCAGGGAGGGTTAGTGATGGACTCTGCCTGGTCCCACCAGCAGCTCAGGGACAGATGTGCCAGGACATCTGCTTCAGAGACTGAAACCCAAGCCCCAGGACACCCAGGACACCTCTCTGGCCACCACAGAAGGTTCTCACAACACCCCTAATCCAACTATTGATACCCCCCCCAATCCAACTACTGATACCCCCGCCCTCCTCACCACCCGGGGCCCAGCAGGAACAGGCAGCCTGAAGGCAGGATGATTCTGTTCAAGATTTGGAGTCTATTTTTGGTAAAAAGCTCAGGATTTGGGGCCGTTTGCCCAATGGGGATTTCAGTAAGAATTCTGACAGTGATTTTTTTTTCCTCTCCTGAGCCTGGCAAGACACCAGCGCTGGGAGAGAAGTGAATTGTGGGAGTGACAAGGCACAAGAAATATCCACCATAAGAGGAAAAACAATGTTAATCCTAAAAATTACAACTAATAGTGTATTGATGGAAGCTTGGCTCTCTTCTGCAGGTCTTCAGGGACCTGCCGAACCCCCGCAGCTGGTCAGAGAGGTCCATGTCCCAGCCTGGATGCCCCAGCAGGAAGGTGGAGACAGGACAACAAGAGACCCCACCAGGCAGCCTGCAGAGGCCTCCTGTAAGGCAGGTCTCCAGGCCCCATGAGAGCCACCCCCTTCACCCCAAGCCCACCCGGTGGGTTCGAAGCCCTTGGCAAGCTGAGGGCAGATCTGGGCTGCGTTGCTCCACACAGAGGTCTCTGCAGACGCTATTCCTTGAAGGGTGCGTTGCTCCTGGAAGGATACCGGTGCCTGGGCTCAGCTGGGTGCTGCAGGTTTGGGGACCAGGCCTCCCTCTGCACCTGAACCCCCAAGCTGTGCTACCAGCTTGGGGAGCAGCTGCCCAGACCCTTCCTGTCCCCACACAAACCCCTCGTGCCTAGCTGCCAGCAGACAGAAGGAGGTCTCCATCCCACACCCCTCTCTGGCTTCCCAGTTTACAGACTCAGAGGTGAGGCACAGATACTCAGTTCACAACTGGAGACTTATAAGAATAAGAACATGAGAAGGATGTGGAGCTGCTGGAGTGGGTTCAGAGAAGGCCACAGTGCTGCTGCGAGGGCTGGAGCAGCTCTGCTCTGGAGCCAGGCTGAGAGAGCTGGGCTGGGGCAGCTGGAGAAGAGAAGGCTCCTCAAGGGGACACCTTAGAGCAGCTCCAGTGCCTAAAGGGGCTGCAGGAAACCTGGAGAGGTGCTTTGGACAAGGGATGGAGGGACAGGCCAAGGGGAATGGCTTGAACCTGCCAGAGGGGAGACTGACATGAGCTCTGAGGCAGAAGCTCTTCCCTGGGAGGGTGCTGAGGCGCTGGCACAGGGTGCCCAGAGAAGCTGTGGCT
>NW_009912730.1:55616-65912 GCF_000696875.1 Nestor notabilis | reverse complement strand
CCCTCCCACCCCCCCAGCAGAATTGAATGTCTGCTTACTCATTAACATTGTTCTGTCAAAATGATTTGGGTGAGTTTGAATACTTCATAGTGAGGGATTTTTTTTAAAAAATCACCTGAATCAATTTTGACAGAACTGGGTTAGAGGAGGCTATCAACACAGTGATGCCAGCAGATGGGAAGGTGCAGCCATCTCAACCAAGATGGGTGGTGAGGCCTGAATAAGCAGCTTGGGGAAGTCTGTATCGGTAACTGCTGGTGCTAGATCTGCCGCAGCTGGAGAAGTTTGTCTGAATGGGCTTTCTTTGAACCTAGCCTCACCTTCAGTGCATTTTTCAGTTAGGAATAAGATGTGTAAGGTGACAGCAGCATCAGTGAAATAGCAACATCACAACATCTGAAGAAACAAGCAATCCCAAGAAAGGGAGGAAGTTTTTTAGCTGTGGTTTATAGACTTTGGAGTGTGTGTGGGGTGAGTTTGTAACCTCTTTAATGCTTGTGATTAACTTGCCTTTGGGAATCACAGCTGCTGCTGAAGACTTGGTGCCTTCTCCCCTTCACTGGAGGTGTTAGGAACTTGCCACAGAGTTCTTCACACCTCCCTGTAGCTGCTCCCCAGCCACAGGAGGACATTTCTCAGGATGTCAGTCTGTGTTATGAAGGTAATGTCAGTTCAAGGAGATCTGCCTCCTCACATGTGCCTCTTCTGCTCATCTCTCATTCCTACCCCTACACCACAATATATCAGTCTCTCCAGGGTTACTCGTAACCCAGATCCTTTCAGCAACCCACCTTCTCACAGAGCCCCACCAGCAGCTCTGTGGGTATTGCTGGGAAGGCAGCAAACTGCTGTGGTGAAAGAGGAGAAGCCCAGACTTCTTAAACTGGGTTTGCTGCTAGAGCCAGTGATAAGTGAAGCAACCACTGAGACAATAATTTCTCAAATTATTCTAGGATAAATGTATTAAAATGTTCTATAGATTATTTGGAAGACTGTGCAAGTGACCAGGCACAACTTTTTTAGGGCAAATAGCCTGAAAATGTGTGTATTTATTACGCTTGTCACCGTTACAGAACAAGAACATTGGAATTCTGTCTTTGGCTTTAAGATCCAGAGTACATTGTGGTATGATCTGTTAAATCTCATTATTGTAACCACTTGCATTTGAAGTTTTCTACTTAGGAGTGTAAGAACTAAAGCATTGACTTAACATTTTAGTTTCTGTAAAAAAACTTGCTCTTAAAACCCAGCTGTTTTGATCCTGGCCAAGAGTGCGAGAACCATTACAAGATTGTTCATTGATGAAAGTCGTGTCATCTCAGTTAAAGATTTGTAAAACCTGTATCATCAGGGCAACAGTGAGTTCTTTTATCCTGTTTCTTCCTGCATTTGTGAAACTCCTGTTGCAATAGAATCTCAGCCATTTGAGGATGAGAACATTTGAGAACACCAGCAACACAAGTAACCATCATAGTTCAACTGGCCAAGCACTGATTTACAGTATTCTTTGTAGGCAGACTACTAACAGGCAACAGTCCAAAATACTTCAACGACCTTAAAATGTTTCCAAGAAAATGTTACTTATTTTAATAATGATTATGCAATATGTGGTAAACATGAATGCAAGAGGTTAGGAGGTCAGTAAAGAGTTCTCAGTAGCATGGATTTAACACAGGAAGCAATGGGGAAAGTTCAAGGTTAAACCGTTCAGTTAAAGCCAGAACGGAAATTGGGGCAAGAAAAAGAAAACATGGTGTCATAAACGTGATGACATCTCTGTGCTAGGAAGATGACTCACAATACAGTTGTAGAATCTAGGTACACAATGTTCTTACAAATTCTAGAAAGTAAGGCAGAGTTGGTAATCGTGTCATGTTTTCACCACAAATAAATCTATTTCCCCCTTTGATTAGAACGTCGGGGAGATCACATGCAATCAGATAAAGCACATAGTAAACACCATACTGAAAGTACTCACTTTACTCATGAAATATAATAATGTGTCAATGAATTCTTTTGAGGTTAGACAGAGAAGGAGTTTTCTTAAAGTATTTAAGCACAGAGGAAAAAATGCACAGTTTTAAGTGAAAAAGATAGCATGTTGTTCTAACTTGCTTACATCTAGAATGCATCAACTAATTAAAACAACCGAGGAAAGTGTCATGATCATCTTTGTAGTTTCAAATGAGGAGAAATACAAATGCTGTGAGAAGTTGAGTTCTCTGGCTTTGACCCTGCAAAGCTCATAAGCATGTTCTTAACTTTAAGCACAAACATTCCCATGGAAATCATTAGTGGTGACTCAACAGCTTGGAAGATCTGGTCCTTAAAAATGTTTGGTTTCTGTTACTATTTTGCATATGTGTTGCAGGTTTTCCTACAGCAAAGAAACAAGCTGCTACATGTCCCTTGTAACTGTGGGTACAGAGGAATTTACAATGGAAGCATTTTGTAATGTATTTTGTGAAAGCTTTGCCATCACCTCAAGTCTTTTCTGTAAATTCATTGTAGCACAGACTACTTCAAATTAAGATATCCACTCAGTAAATGCTGACTATTTCTTTGTCATCAAAATACATTTATCTGTGGGAGAGTTAATGGAGCTAGAGCAACGTATCACAAGGTTTATTACTTTGCATGTGAGGCTGGGTAACTAGTTAACAAAACTGTATTGTTTGCTGACTGGGGTTGTGGCATCTTGTAAAGGAAAGGAACCTCCTATGAAGTAATGCAGAAATATTCTGGCTGTCCTACTTGTAAAGGTAATAATCTGTGTTCATTTCTCAATAATGAAGTGTTTTGAGATTATGCAAGTACACCAGTGCAAGATGGTCATTAACTATTGAAGAGACAGAGTCTAACTATTTCACGATGTCTTTTTTTAGATCTTCCTGTTTTGTTCATATTAGTTTTACCATTTCTTAGCACTCACAGCCTCCTCTTTGCTTTTAGAGAAAAAGAAAGAACCTTTCAGTTGTAGGCAGTTTGTTGCCTGCAGTATATAAAATTGTAGCTTCCTTGCATTTTAGTGCAGCCTCTATCATTATTCTGTGTTCAGCTAATACTTCATGAAGTAGAATAACATCCTCTTCTACTCCATTGTTTCTGTTGATTCTGTCTTGGGATTTTGACAGGAAAAGGGGCTCTAGTTTAAAGCCAGGTAGAGTTAGCAACTAAGGGTTTCAAGAATGCAGAGTAAGCAATTGCCACAGAAGTGGCCAGTTTGAATGTGAGGTCAAGACTTTCCAGAATTTTCCTTTAAGCAGTGGTTCTAGTTACAGCTAACTCTAATAATCACACTTTATACTGGCCTTCTTCACAACATTTCATTTGCAGCATTTAGACGGGCAGAATCCTGATTTCTGCCAAGGACTTTCAGGCAACACAGTAATAGTCAAATGCTAATGCTAATGCTGCTGTCAGTAATAGGGAGTTTATCACTGTACTTTAAAAGACTGTAAGCTGATTGACCTGTGTTGTTATATTTTTCCTTAAAAATGCATAAAAAAGATAAATTCAGATCCAAAATCTACTTGTTTTCTGGCACTAGCTCTGATGCAATAAGTGTTTCTAAATGTATATGTGTGAGAGAAAGTATGCCTCAAATCAATGCACACCTCCCTTTCTTTTTTTAACCTGGCTATTTAAGGCAGTGCAGAGTGGCCAGCACTGCAGTCCTTCTGCCCTTCTGCTGGTCAGGTAGGCATGAGGCTCTGCACTTGAACATAGGATTTTATTTTGCAGTCTGGAGATGTAGTTGCAGTCTTTCAAAATATGGAAATTTGAATCACTGTAGCTTGTGAACTACTCCTCATTTTGTGACACAAGAAAGGACCAATAAACTGCATCCTCTGTGCCCACTTTTTTTACTATTCTTTGGAAGCTACCTTGCTTTATGAATGCTCAAGTTTTCTTTCTTCAGCTTGGAAGATGCTATTGGACATTGAATTATCTGTCTCTGAGGAGGGAAGCTGGTTAGAAACCAGTGGTTCTTGCTCCACCTTTCACAGAAATATTATGATGTTACTCCAGTGTCCTAGGATGAATAGTATCAAATAAGCCTTATAGACTTTAAGATGCTTTTGTAGGAGGATAGGTAAGATTTGAGGTGTGTGCCACTACTGATGATGGCATACAATGACGTGCCACAATAATAGAAGCTGGTTTTAGTTTTAAAGTTCCTCCTGGTGCTGGTGGTTTTTGGGTCCTGGAGGTTGAGCTATTGCTTTGGAATAGCTGAATGAACTGCTAATTCAACTCTGCCTCCCATAAAGAGAACGTTCAATATTTGTGCTGAATATTGTACTGCTACATACCTATATACATTTTAAGATTTTTTTCTTGAAGAAATCCCTATTAACTGTTTACAGTTATCTCAGATTTGTAAAAAAACCTTTGCGATCTCTAACTGTTGAATTTTTAATGTATTTGGTTAAAATTGACTTCTTACTCTGATTGGTTCTCTCATCATTTCATGTATTGGCATATTCATGATGAGTGGATACAGAAGGGAGCATGAAGACACCCAAACAAATTTAAATTTTAATTTGAGTGAATACTTTCTGAAGCTTTAGCCTGGTGCTGTTCAAAATGCAAAGCTTCTGAGTCAGAAGTGATAAACTTACAAGACATAGTGCTGGAAATAATCCATGGACATCCTGTTCTTATTAGACAAGGGCTAAAACATTCTGACAGCTTTCAAACCTGCTGAAATATTATTCATCAAAAGTTTTGATGTCAACTCCAGCATTAATGGGAGCACACCTTACTTGTCTCTTCAAGGGTGACTATGAAAAGGGGGGAAGACAGAACTGTACCTGTTGAAAAACAGGGTGAGAAAAGAAGCAGAGAGCTAACTAACTGTGTGAAAAAGAAAGAGACACCCTGGGAAAACAGCAGAGAAGAGCCAATGAAAAAAAGTCCCAATTTTTGTAAGTATGTCTTTTCAGGACTGAGGCCATGCCAAACCTTGGACTTGGAGGCTGTCCTGTCCTTAATACATTGCACATGATTGTCTGTAGCTAGAAAAACATTTTTTGTGGTTTTTAAAAAATTGAATTATCCTTATATGAAATAAAACAAACTATGAGTTTAAATGACAGAGTAAAAAGAGACCAAATTCATTTTGCAAGCCTTTGGAGAATTTAAAAATCCCTTAGGTTCACAAAAACTCAGGCTCCGTAAGGTTCATATATTCCCAGAGTGGGGACAATGGAGTTACTTCCATCTACTTTAATTAAGTTTTCATCAGAGCCTTTCTATTTAGCTGACGGATTCTTCTCTCAAGATATGTTTGTATTAAGGGCAAGTTCCAAAATACTCCTCTGCCACTTCCTGTGCAATCTAGTCAGAAGATAGGTATGGAGAGAGGTTATAAAACCTGTGTATCTTTCAAAGACCATAAGCAGTTGAGTATGATGATAAATTTTTATTTCAGCACCATGCCTCATTCCAGAGAGGCTCATTTGCCTTACAAGGTTTGCATCTTGACCCACTGGAAGTATTTAGTGTGTCTAAACCCCACAGAGGGCAGCCATTAGTGTATTCCTTACAAAATCTTTTCCTGTTGGCTGCCTCTCAGTAGCTCCCCAGTCAGCAGGGGTTTTTAGCTTGTTCCTCAGAAACACTGTTCCTCACTCTATATGATGTCTAGGCTTCCAGCTTAGTGTCTTAACAGACTAACAGCAGTTTGTTGGACTGCCTGCGGAGCAATGTGATGCTGGCTCTAAGTGTTACCTCCAAAGAGAACCAAAGCCTTGCAGCACTCAAACCTGCAATGCCAATGTATCTTCTAGGTAAGTAATACCTATCAAGTAGATGCTGAAACAGAGGTGTGCATGGAGTTGGATACTGAAATGAGTTGATACTGGTAGTCAATATCAGTAGACTCTGACAATGAACAGAGACACTGTGGGTCTGGGTGAGCATAAGAATGGCTGTGCTGGGTCAAAACAAGGATTCACGTAGCCCAGCCGGCTGACTGTGATATTGATTTGACAGGGAGGCAGTCTGGTCATGAGATGGTTTTTGAGAGTGAGCCTCATCACTAGCACTGCAGGTAGGCTGCCTCCTGCAATTCCCCCAGATCCAGGGAACTTGACTGTGAAATTTGTGATGTGGGAGACTGTTTTGTTCTTTTTCTTGAATGAAAACATATCCCTACCTCCTAACTACCAGTAATCTTAAGCGGATGCCTACTGAAGAACATAGAGAAAGGTGATCTGATCACTTCTTAAGCCTTTATCAACTATTGCATCTTTGATGTTCCTTGCAAGGAATTCCACCCATTTCATGAGAACTACACCTTTTAGTTCAGGTTGAACTCTTATGTGGAGCTTTATTTGATATCACTCAGTCTTGAGCTGGTAGATGCAGCACAAAATTGGTGCCAGACTACTCTCTCCATGACACTTATGGTTTTACACCTCAGTCATCTGCTTCTCAGACTCTGGAGTCCTGAATTGTTTGATCATTTCCTTATGTGGAAGCTACTGCAGGCCTCTGACTATCTGTTCTTTTTCTTTTCTATTTTTCATTTCTTTTGAAGCATGTTCTGAGCCCCAATTCTTTACTCAGCTTTGTAACTAACTCTAGGTTGTAGGTGGAGTCTTCCTTGGAGTTAAGTACCTTCACTATTAGTCTAAAAAATGATGCGTAGTGACTCATTTTTCGTAGGACATATTTATATACATTCATGTGTGTGAGTGTATGTGAGTACTTGAGATTTGCTTCACCTGCTCTTCTACCGTGAATGACGCAAAGCTGTTAACATCACTGTAACTGGTGCAGGTTTGGGAACTCAGGTGTCCTGCCTTCCCAGCCAGTATGTGACCCCTTGACTGGAGAGTCACACGGGCTCTTTCTCACACTCAAATTATAGGACCATCACTTATGCCATGTGCAGTGCGACTGCTTCAGGGACACCCTTACTGCAGTGTGCCCTTGCCTCCAGCTTCAGGACGTCTCTGAGATGGCAGAGGTAGGTTTGCACTTGCTTGGGATCTGGGGGCAGGTTTTCCTTATCTTCTACCTTGCTAAGCTCTTGTGTAACAGGACTTTTTTCTTCCTCCTCTAAGTGAAATAGCAGTGCTTGCTTCTGTAGGTGTAGGAAGCATGCTCACGTGCCACGCAGCACTAGGAAGCGCGTACAGTGACACTGTAGATATCATAGGACAGAAGGTCACAGAGCCGTTGCTGGTGACTCTGGGTCATGTGCTGGCAACAAACAGATAGTGTGCTGAACAACTGCTGATAACGACGTAGGGACATACAGGATTAGGCTGTAGGAAAGGTAGGATCATAGGATTTTATTTGGGACTGAGTAAATGAACAAGGTTAACTGGATCTGCATTAGGTGTTAAGAGATTGCACAGAAAGCAGCTATTGCATCATCATAGCTGCCTACATCATACAGCAGTGGCATTCTGGGTGAGAGAGGTCAATAGTGCCCTAGGTGCTCGACATGGACTTACTGGGAAACAGCTATTACACTAAGGAACTTTCTCTTTGGTTCACAAAGAAGGTATTACTGTTATCCCCACTTAACATGTGGACTTGGAGCCCAGAGGGATTTTGACTTATCTATACCAAGGTCACTCAGAGAGTCTTTGACAAGGCCTTGAGCAACCTGGTCTAGTAGGAGATGTCCCTGCCCATGGCAGGGGGGTTGGAACTAGATGATATTAAGGTCGTTTCCAACCCAAATTGTTCTATGATTCTATGATTCTATAACTTGTTGTTTAGCATCCCAGTATCATAACTGGCCACCAAAGCTTTTTTTTTTCTTTTTTTTTTCTTTTAATTATGCAAATCTTTTGGAGCAGTTGTAATCCCCATTCTTATGCTTTCTACTCTCCTGTGAAAAAAAAAAATCCCTTGTGAGGAACACAGAGGAAGATATTGATGCTTCATGGTGAGAATAATCTTTCTGTGACTTTTCTTTCCTTCTAAGCATCTGTGAACACTAAGGGCTATCTGTCTGTTATTTGAAGAGGAAGTAAGTCAGCTTTCACATACTTACTTGGGGACAGCTGGTTTAAAATCTAGATGATTAAAACTGGAATAACTAGAATGGAGATAGTCAGTTTAGAAATGTATCAACAGAACATTAAGGTTGGAATTTATACCCACAGTTAACAGAAGATTCAGTTGTGGATTTGTTGTGGAATTTCTACTCATTATTTTTAAGTGAGGCAAGACAAGTTTCTGGACAAGCACCTGTAATGTAACAATGAACTAATGAGGGTAAAACAGTGTACTGAAGTGATACTACTGAAAGGTTGTGTCAGGTTTCCTTGATTTGGGACTTTGCTCACCTGTTGTTGTGGGTAAAAGCAAGTGAGGGGTGAAGAGAGAAGAATTCACCTTGATTTCTTTCAGAACAGGACATGTAATGGTTTAATGTGATTAGTGATTTAATGATCCAGAGCTGTCCCAGCCAGAGCAAGTTGCATTGGTTTCTGGCCAGGAGGGTCCTCAGGAAGGTCAAGAGAGAGGCTGGAACTGCATGGGTGCTAATCCCCTTGCCCACTGTGGTCCCATGTGGTGGCTGTCAAAGGAAACTTTGCAGATGGGACTCATCTCTAGATCTGCGTAATCAAGTGCATTACATTGATGTAATGTTGCTAATTTCTCTGAGGAAATGTAGCAGTATGCTGCCTCCCTTCACAGGCATGTCGCTTCTTTGCCCTCTTGGCATCAGGAGTGAGAGCGGCAATGGTGGTGGCAGGGAGACAGTTCAAGGAGCATAATCCCACATGGGAGCTTCCCCTTCTGTGTATGCAAAGGAATAGGGGCTAAAATTCATGGCAAGACACAAAAGAAAGGCTCATTTCTCACAGGGTAAACTAAGAATGGAAGAACATGAGAGTTTGTCTCTGAATTTACCTATTTCAGTTTGCAAACATAATGAATTGTAAATAAGGGTGTTTGGATGAGTTTTTCTTTACAAATGAAGTAAGACGTCTGTAACCATATGCTGTTACATGTATGATAGCAGCACCCTGTTCTGTACAGCTGTTTGAAATGAGTAGAACTAATGCTGAAAAATGAAATAAAAATATCACTAATTTAACTGCATTATATCCAAATCAACATACCTTCTATGAGCAGACTAGCAGGTGCTGCTCTGCTTCATAGCAACCAGTTGGTCATGGGCTATTGATAGGTTATAGCACCAGACAGAGCTGTGAAAATGCCAAGGAAAGATTTTCTCTTTTGGAAATATCATCATGAAATTCCTTCTAGAATGGATTCCCCATGGGGGATCTTAATCTAAAAATCCAGAGGTAACTAGAGGTAGCTCTAAACAATGAGCAAAACCCAGTAAGAATAAAAACCTGTTTGTATTTCATGTAGGGGAAAATAAGTGTTTTTCCAAAAGCACATCATTTCCAGTAACCACTTCACTGTGTGAAAATGCTTGTTTATTACGGTCTGTGTGAGCCCTTTTTTGACCATGTATACAGAATAAGGAATTCTGCTCTCAAAGCCTTAAAAGCTCTGGTTCCAGTAAATACATGAGGATAATGCTGCTAACAAAAACCACTTCCTTTTTTGACCCATTGTCTGTTTATCCCCTTCTGAGTGACTAGTGTTAACATTATTGTCCACATGTATTCATGCACAGGAGCTTTTAATCTCAGCTTTCCTGCACTGGGTAGTTGTGAGTATGTGAACACACAGTTGTTGTCATGTTAGAAGATGGTGAAATGACTTCTGCCCCGAGTATTCTCCTGCCTTTTACTCTTTCCTGGAGTGTATTAACATAAATGTTCTTTCCCACTTCCTTTATTTAATAATATATAAGCAGTTTCATCCTGCTATTGAAATTATTTTGTGCTTAATAATGAATGTGTATAATATACATTATGCACATGAATATAATAATGATTATACATAGGTAACAGTGCTTGTTGTTAGATACTGTTTTACAAAGAGCAAAAAATGAATAAGGATTTATCAGGTTATATAATTCTTGATGTCTTCCTTGAGCATTGTAACCTATGAGTGTCAAAATAGAAACCTGAGTGGTTATTCTTGCAAAATAAGGATACAGCAGTAGATGTTCCAAAAATGCAGCACAGGGATAGATATTAATAAAAACATACTCTCTTAATGGATTGAACTTAATTGTATGTTTGTATAAAAAGTGGGAAATACATTGGTTCTGAAGAAATTCAGCAAATTCCGTTTTACAGAACAGGGATTTTTCAGAACATAAATTGTACAGTTAATTGATGTCAGACTGATTTCTTTGTGTTACAGTCAAAACTATCTTTTGGGTGGTTTGTGAGT
>NW_009912730.1:0-55585 GCF_000696875.1 Nestor notabilis | reverse complement strand
TGCTGAATGTATTTTTCATTCTTGTGTCTGCAAAATAAGAGTTGGTTTTTATTTCTTCAAGAAGCCTAATCAAAATAGTATATAACATAGCTCTGAACCAGATAAGGATGTAATATTTTTTGGAAGCAATTTTATGTTTTTTAAACAACAATTATTTGCTTTTAGTTTTGTGTCTAAGCATTTACTATTTTTGTCTTGTTTTCCAGAGACACTTCATTAGAATGCTGTTTATTTTATTGCTACTGGAGCATTACCACCCCCTCCTGTCTCTCTCCCCTCCCCTTTTACTTCTAGATAGAAAATTAAAATGGGTTATAGTTTTGACTAAAATTGAAAATAAACTCTCATTAGATTATGGCATCTCATGTAAGAAATTAAGATTGTTTCTGGTCTTAGAAATGAACTACCTTTTCATCTGAGTGAACTGGGAAAGGGCAAAGGCAACACAGCTTGTTTTCCTACTGCGCTCCATTTGCAGGCAACAGTACTGGAGATGAATATGCAGTAAAAAGAAACAAAGACTGAAAGTTAATACCCCAGGCGCCAAACACATGTCTGTGAAAGAGGAATGCAAGCAGACATTTCTATGTACAGTACATTAATTTCTAATGGGCTCTTTCTCTTTTACAAAGGTCAGATTATTGGACAAAACAGTCTCATACAATGTATCGCCTGCCTTGGTGTGTGCAGAGTAAGGCATGGATGTGTTTCACTTGCTATGGGGTTAACATCCCCTAGTAGGTGATAATAATTAATACTTCTGCTGGTAAGACATGAACAACTCAACAGGTCATTCCTATCAGTTATGGGTGGGTACGAATCTGGCTTCTTATACTGACAAAATATTCTCTGCTGAGAAGTGCCGGGTGTTCCCGTAACACCAGAGGGATGGGATGCCAAGGAAGATGTGTTCACAGAGGATCATACCCTGTCTGGTGTTTTGTTCCATATGGCGCTTCATTTTTCAGTCTCCTTCCCTTTTTAATTGCTGATGATGTGATGGAAAACATCAGGCTGATAATTCTAGTGTCTGAAGCCATGGCATGACTTAGTCACAGGGTAAGAAATCAGTAGGCCTTGCCACAGCCTCCTGTGAATTCAGGTTTGCATCCTTGAGGTTTTGCCATGGGAGAAGTTGAGCCTGGACAGAGGCAGTGGGAGGGTCACTGGTGTGTGCCCAGGCCCTGGGGAGGACCGAGTCACTTTAGAGATGGCATCTGAATAAGTGCACAACTCGCTGCCAGCTGCAGGGTCAATTTCTGTTGTGGCTGGCTATCCAGCAGAGACCACCAACTTATGTTGCTTACAGCCACCAAACAGCCGGGAAAACACAGCAGCTTTTCTGTGTTGTCACCCACAGCTGAACTTAGAGAAGAATCTGAGAGATTTGAAATAATAAACAAGTCCTTGAGTCTCTGACTCTTTTGAGACAAATTTTGTTTCTGAATCAGGGCTCTTTTGGACTAATCTATACTGCTCTTTTCATATACAAACATACAACTGTGCAGCTTATAACTGCGGGACTACAGTTTGTAGTTATGAATTGTCAACATTTCTCTTGGTTTCAAAAGTAATTTTTCTCAGCTAAGAACTGCAAAACTTGATCATAAAGCCAAACTTATGCAAGATTTAAACAGTAACAGGCAGTGTAATCATATTAGATTAACTTTTGTAAAGGGAAGCTGTGTGGAAGAAGAGTAATTGAGCCTGGAATTTCTTGCTGCCTTTGTTATCCGAATTTTGACAAAAATAAAACTTATTCTTTAGATTAGTAGGAACCTTTTTTCAAGAAGGAAATCAGTACCATACAGTGTGAATAGTGTTTCAATGATCCTTTATGGCTGTGGAAATATATAACCAATATATACAGCTTATGATTAGCAGGGTTTGAATATTATAGATTTCACATAACTGTGATTACAATTTTTTTTCCACCTCTAACCTTTTCAGAACCAATAACTCCAAATGATGAATGTAACATTATATGTAGGTGTTTTTTGTTGAAAAATCAGTGTTTTGTAGCATGTAGTAAGAATAAGAGTTGTGAAGGTATCTAATAAATATATGATCATACTAGAGAGTTTGCATCAGGCTGTGAAGATTTTAAGGGAGGCGGAGAAAAGCAGGCTTTGGAAGTTATACCTGATAGCTTTTTCTCACCCATCATCCCATTGGGAAAGAGTGAAGTTTGCACTTTACAAAGGTGCAAGATATGAAATCTCCAGATGCTCAGAAAGATGTGTTTCAGTGTTGCATAACGAAATCCAATGGGTAGAAATGTCCTTCAAAGGCTATTTCCTTCCCTTGAATAACAAATGCTGTCATCAACTATTTTTGTTTAGCCTGTGAATTACAATCCTGTCAAGGCAGTGGGGTTCTGGTTACAAATGTACCTTCAAGCCCTTAGCAACAGACATGTAATCATGAGCAAAACTTGGCCACCTGCAATGGCAAAGGGTTGTTCTCATGGTCCATAGTGAAGTGCTGGGTCTAGACTCATCTCTGTAGGACATGCCTGAGTCTTAAGCACCCATGACATTGGCTGTGGTTGTAATGCTTTTGTAGCTGAGAGGAAACACAATAACTTTAGAATGCACAGTTTGGAAATGTGGGAAAAGTGGAAATGACAGATGCTCAATCAGCAGTAAAAATGAAAAAAAGCTACTCTTGTTTCTTGGCTACACTACATGTATATTTAGAGAGAAAGTGAGCAAAATCTTTTGGGGAAGCAATTCAGCATATTTTGGTGATGTTATTCTTGAGGAAAAAAATACATTAGTGTGTAAAAATGTGGAAACCAAACACAGCAACAACAGGTTTGAAACAAATTCTAACTTCCACCTGCAAATGAGACTGCTCAGTACATGATGTTTGTACGTCTTCAGTAACACAATGGGTAGGATAAATTACTATTACTTCCACTGTTCTTACTTCTTAGTGTAGCAACCTAAACAGTTTAATTCCTTGCTGTTCATACTTTTCCAGTATTTTGTAGGAGTTACCATTTTTTGTTTTTACCCTCAGGCTGTGTGGTAACCTCTTTACTCTCTCAAGACACATCAGTCTCTGTAGCTCTTTTATCTCTACTGTTGCTCTTTGCTGAATCCCTTCCAATTTGTGCCTTTCATTCTGGTATTGAGGTATGCAGATCTGTATATAGAGTCATACAAAAAAGATCAGTGTATCCTAGTTCTGTACCAACAGTACTGAATTATGAATTTTTAGGTTTATAAACATTTTGACATTCAGTATCAACTCAGTCTTTTCTAGTAAGGCTGCTCTTTTTCAAAGGACTTAAGGTTATTATTTCCTACATGCCATTTTTTCTAAACTGAACCTTACTTGTTTGTTTTCCACCAGAATTTTTCATCTCACGGTTTTATTTGTGAACGCTGATCCAGTTCTGAGGTTTATTTTGTGTCTCTCTCATCACTGGAAAAGCAGCCTCCTTTGATGAACACAATTGTAAGATCCTGACTTTGCAGCATTTCAAAAGACAGATCCTGCACTGCTTACTACTTTCTTCCATGTTTTTAAAATAGGAAAGTAGATACAAATGAGCTTTCTACTGATCCATGGGACATTCATAAACTACCTCCAAACTCAGTATACAACTTTGCAGTGCTGGTCTTCGAAGAGGTTTGCTGTCTAGTCGAACCAAAGCAAAGACCAGTGTGCAAATTAGGAAAGAAAGAAAAGGGACAGCTGCTCTCAGCTTTGCATGGGCTTCTCTTCAAGGAGCCAGAGATGACAGACCCTGGCAGCAGTCAGAGCCACCACTTGCAGACTGACCCTGCTCTTCCATGCTGTTGGAAACCAACCCCAAAATCCCACCTGGGATAACTACTAGCAGTTGTGCCAGCACTGCCTTTGATGAAGCACTCCTCAGCTGTCAGTCTTCCTATGATAATAAAGCTGTTAACAAACACAGGGAAGCCACGAGCACAGGAGATGGCTTTCCCTGGAGTTACAGCTGCGTGGTGGAATGTACATCCCACAAGATGTATGGATGGCCATGAACCTCCTTACACTAAGGGCTAAATGTAGAACTCCTTCCTTTGATTTAGTACTTGCCTAAGACTCTCATATGCAACAAACAAGTTATTTATTCTACTAGCTGGAAGGGGAGAAAGAGGACTTGTGTTTAAGTATTTTGGTTGTACTTTGTTATTATGGTTGTGTGGGTTTATGCTTACCTAAACAAACAGAAATATTCCAAAATACCCTGGTTAACCAAGTAATTTAGTTAACACTTCAAGGGAGGTTTAATATAACTCACCCTCTTTGAACAAATATCTTTTTCTGAAAATTAAATGGTGCAGTTGAGTTTAGTGTGCAGGGCCTAAATCTCAGGATTAACCTGAATCAGGTCATCCACAGGGAAGCATGGTGAATGAGTCTGCTGGATTAATAATCCATCACCTCTCTGCTCCCTGCCATTGGTGCCCACCAGGACTTCAGACTTTACCCTGAGTTACAGGTTAGGGCACCTACCCAGGGAACTCTGAGCACAGAGGATTCCTGCCTTATGTGGGGAGAGTAAACCTTCATTTCACCGGGAGAGCAGATGTAAAGGCAGAGCTGCGACTCTCACCTGCAGAGCTGTTTTCTAATGGGCTGATTTTGACTTTGTTGTCAGGAGTGAGAATGATGCAACTGCTCAGAAATGTTGAAGCAAAACCTCCCCATCTTTAAAAGTAATTGCTTCCTCCCTTTGTAAACTGCCTACTCCTTAAGCACTACGAATCACTGTAATTAATCCTTAATTCAAGTTACTGTACCTATGTTACATTGTTATGTTTACTTAGATGTAAAATGCATTATTCTTTACAAGATAATGGCATCAATCCACACAGTCTCTGTTACAGGCACAGGCAGCTCTAAACTAAAACATTAGGTGGAGTGTTAAAAAGCTAGTTAGGTGCCAATATGTTAATTAATTAATCATAGGCATGTTTCAAAGCATTCTTCATACCTCAGGTGGGGCTCCTGGGCTATTATGAAATGCCAAACTTCCCTTGGGGCTTTGAGGATTGCACTTCTAAATTCCTCAGAAGTTCAGGGAAGTAAAAGGGTATGTTTTTGGTGTGAGTCACTGGAGTGAGGTTGGAGATAAAGATTTCTTATTTTGTTTTATACGGGGGGAGGAGGGCAGTAATCAGCCAGCCAGCTAGCAAGCGTTTCAGGAAGGAACTAGGTGGAGAGCAAAGAGATGTTTTTCTAACCCCATTGGCTTATTTTTTTAGATGCATTTAATTTTTAATTTAGATTTTTTAGTTTAATTTTTCTGAACTCTCTTCATTTTAAGTTCAGGTCTCTGGTGTATATCAGCATGACTTCTCTCAAGTTCTGGGTAGAAACCCATAGTTACACTTTGTGCTGGCTTCTTGTATAGTAAAGGGTAAGTAAATACAGGCAAATTTAACTGTTCAGTACCAAGAACTTGGAAACAATGCATTTTCTTCCCTGTGTTTTTGCACCCAAAACATTCTTGTTTTCTCTCAACTTTTTGTGTGTGAGGCTGTAAGGTACGTGCAAGGCTGTGTCTGTAGATACCCCGCACAGTTCCCTTTTTTTGTGGTAAAAAAGGAGATGTCTATCAAATAACTTCACTACATTTCAGTGGAGTTCCGGGGCGGGCAGGAAATGTTATGAGACATGGAAAAAAGCTACTAAAAAGAGAAAGCAGCCCTAGCACAGGTATATGTTGGGAAGTGTCACCCACCAAGGGAAGCCCCTGTGCTCTTTAGCTGTCTGGTCACCCCCGTGCCATGAGTGCAAGATGACATCTGGAAGGCATCCTTGGTGGGGCTCAGTGAGACTGACGCCTGAAAAGGACCATGCCAAGCAGAGATGGAGTACGCCAGAGACTGAGCTGAGAAAATGTGGCTGGTGATGTGTGCTCGCAGGTAGTGATCCACGCTGTCACCCACCATCTCATCCCAGCCTCTCATGCCAGAGAAAAGAAGTTAGGGAGTTGTGGGCCACCTGCTCTGCCTAAAACTTTCACTTGAATTGGCAGGAAGAGTAAGTGTAATGGAATTTTTTTAAGGGTTGGGCAACTCTGTTTATATCTGACTCACGCTGCATGTAGGTTCATGAAACGTAAAGCGATTCCTGGATGAGATACAGAAGTGCTTCACATGTCAGGACAGAACTGGTTCTATGTGGCATGTTAGCACTGAGGGAAGGTCACTCAGTTTCAGGTTTTTTCTCATTACCATTCCCACTCAGTATCTCATGCTTCACCTGCGGCAAAGTTGTGCAATGCCCTGGGAATGCGTTAGTGCTTTCCCAGCAAAGGTGCAGAGGAGAGACGGCGTTCAGAGAACCCCTCCTAGGTCCTGCACAGCTCAGCCTGGAATATGTTCAGGCAGGACTTTGGGGGTGCGACCAGTACTGCACAGATATCACTGATGAAGTGAAAGATACCTAAACAGTTGGTATCTTTATTCTCATTCAAAAGGTTCTCAGTCCACTGGAGAAATGAGAAAAGGAAAGGTTTTTCCTCCTTTGGAAATGTCACAAAAGCTCCATGGAATGAGGTTTTTGAGACCCACCATGCAGCTTTGTGAAAGGTGCCTTGTTTCTGAAGGAAAAAACCCAAACTGCAACAGAACTTCAAATATTTTGGTTAAATTCTTCTAAGATTTCAGCTGATGGTTTAAAATAGATCATCAGGAAAGGGGGGGAAATTCAGAAGAATGTTGGTGTGAAACGAGAACCACCTTTCACCTGGATTTGTTCTGCAATAATCATGGTAATACAGGCATAAACTCAAACAAATACAGAAAGGGAGTGGCTTACTCAAGCCTTATAAATAAAGTACAAAGGTATCGCAATGGGATCTTTAAACTTGATAGAGCATTTTGTAACCAGGAAAGATTTGGCAAGAATCTGTTATTTACATTCTACTGGATTCAGCTGTTCTTAGCTATTCTTTCGCTGCTTTCAGCTGCAATGACTGAATGCAAGCCCACAAGACAACTCTTCTTTTACTGATTTTAAAATTGATGGGTATTACTGTGTATTCTTCTTGAGTGTGGTAGGAGAATATGCTGGATCAAAATGTTAAACAAATAGTCTAAGAAAGAAATAGACCTTTATTTTATTTCTTTTGCAACCACCGTAATGGGGAAAGAAATGTACAGCAAATACATGTCTATCAAAACTTCAGGAGTCAAATAATGTAGAAGGAAGGGATGAAAAAATAAAAGCTGCTTTATGTAGGCAGGCTTTGACTTTTAATAATGCATTTTATTTAAGTTTTCTAGATCTGTGCCGCCAAGTGGCCCTTAGTTTACAGAGCTGTCATGCACTTGAATGCAGTGGGACAGCTTGTTTTGAAAGAAACTACAGAGCAAACCTGGGTTTTGTGTTACTGGAAAGATGTGTGCTTTCTCTCAGTATCAGCAGGCAATCAGAGTTTCTATGGACCTGGTGTTAACAGAGTTATAACAGCATGAAACTCGAATAATATGGTGATGAATGAGTCTGCAGGTTAGGGGGAGAAAATCATGTGGAATTTTTTTTGGAACAGAACAGTGTTTGGTAGTCAAGGAGGATCCTGCCACTATATATGGTCACTACTTTGTTCATGTTCATTCAGGAAGAGCCACTACTTAGATGCTTCATGGCTTGACACTGCAGGGTTGTAGCTGGCTGTCGCTTTGCTGTGCATGTGGGATGAGTGCTCTGATACAGTGCTCTGTGTTGGACATGCCTGTTTGTGTATTGCAGCTTGTGTTATTTTTTTTATCTCAAACCTGTGATCACAAATACGAGCTGAATTTCAGCACCTCTGCCCATTGGCATTGGTGGAGAGGGGTTTCTCAGAAACCATCTCTGAATAATCCTGGAAGGATTTGTAGCTGCAGTACCACAACTTATTAATGTTAGTAAATAGTCTGGCTTTATGACTAATTCATACCTTTACCTCTTACTTACATCTTTAGATTTTATTTCCGTTGATAAAGACAGGGAGATCACAAGTTCCCTGAAAGCCAGTGGAAAATACCTATTGATACAGTGGAGTTGAGCAACAACCTGTTGTTGCTAAGCCCAGGCAGAAAAGCAGATAGACAAATGAATTAAGTGGGGAAGAGGAACAGAGGCTACATCTGTTTCAGGAAATGAATTATTATGTAGTAATTTACTCTTAAAGCTCAATTATAGTAATTAGATATTACATAGATATCCACATTGCTCTTCAAAAGTGGCCTTGAGGACATAAGTTGCTGCCATTTTGGTCTCTCTTGAGCATTTGCCTGTGCTTGACTCTGAGACTGGCAGGCACGTGGGGTCCTGCATGCTCCAGCAGGTACTCTCAGGCTGCTTCTGAGCTGGGGCTTTTGTTTTGACATGGGCCATGAGTGTGGCACTGATGATGGCCTCCTAAGACAGCCTATATTCTCCTGTCATACTTCCCACATTGATTACAGGATGAATGCAGGGAGGAACCAGAAGGCTTATCTTTGGTTTTGCAGCTCCCTCCTTGTTGTCTGACATTTCCAGTTGCCTTTGGTCTTATAGGAATCCAGCAATGGTGCTCTGCTGCTGAAATGGACTGTGACTCCACCTCCTCAGTGTGCAGCAAAGGGCCACTGTAGAGCAAACCTTGCAAATAGCAGGCTTCTGCCTCCAAGATCGGGGTCAGAAAGTCCATGTTTAAAAAAATGGATGAAACATTCCAGCAAATGGAACTCTTACTGCAGTGCCAGCCCTGCAGAGTGCAGCACAAGAAGATGGACACTTCTATGGGTAATATTTCAAGTGACTTGCATTACTTTTATTGACAAGACACAGAATCAACTCAGTGATTTTATTCCTACCTGAATGAGTATTTATGGGGAAATGTGGCAACTATATTACCTGTATCCAGTGCACCTCACAAGCGTACAGGAAAGCTGTTCAGTGCTAAGACTCAGTCCTCGATACTTGCACCTTTATTTGGGTTGTGAGTACGTCTAAGGAGCTGTGATAAAAGGTCTGTGAGACCAAAGCAAAAAAAATATGTTTGTAACCATGGTACCCTTCAGATGTTCCCTCACATTAAGAGAGGATGGAGTATAAGAACAGTAAGAGGATGGACTGCGTACCTAATGGTGGGACATGGCCTGGCAGGGTTGTTCTTTTGCTCCTTGTTTGTAGGAGAGTACAGAAAACTACCCTTCCCCTGGTCTCTGTGTAGTATTAGTGTAAACCACTGTTTCTTCTGAACTGGTTGCATGGTCTGCATGAGTTCTTTATTTGTACCCATATGGAGTTCAAAGGCCTCTTCCCTGTTCAGAATTCCAGCAGAGCTCTTTTTGCCTGGTTATCCTCCCTTGGCAATGTTGCATCTCCCAGGTGTGTCCACCCAGTTTGGATCAGGAACAATTTTTGAAGAAAACCTTCTCATCATCACCACTTGCTGTGCTTTAAATGATAATCCCAGTTGCCCTGGGTCTTACAAAAATCCAGCAATGGTGCTGTGTTGCTGAGATGGACCATGACTCCATTTCAGCTGGACTCCACTGAGCTGCAAGTCTCGGAGTATGCAGCTTGACTGACTTCCTTTTGCATGAAGCTAGTCCTGTTGGTGTTCTCCAGGAGCACACCTAATGGGACACAGGGTCAGGATAGAACTCATCCAGAGTAAACCTGGAAATGCACACGGTGTGGTTGCTGGGTCCTCAAGCAGTGAGCCTCTTGCTCTACAAATCTGCCTTTGCTGGGACACAAGGCTTGCAGGCAATCTTCTCACTCTTGTGTCTCTTCCCACTTTGCGCAACTCCTTTCCGTTACTTCAGATTGCTCTTTGCATTCTCCAAATCCTTCTTCAAAATCTGACTCCTTTACAGTTTTCTTCCACTATTGCTTTCCAGTACTGGGTAAACTAGCTCTGAACATGGGGTCAACAGGAAGCAGACCCCAGGGTGGCCAAAAGGCCACAGGCCTGGTGTTTGCATTGTCTGTGAAAAATTAACAAGCAAGACAAAGGAGAAGGCTGGGCTCTTAGGAATTTTCCTATCTATCTCCCTCCTGTTCCCAGTCTCCACCAGCCATGAGATATGCTTTTTCAGCTGGATGGGTGTTTTCAGGAGTTTCTTTTTTCTTTCTTTTTTTTTTTTTTTTTTTTTCCCCAAATATGTGTATTTTATTAAATTTAAAAGGAGCTAGTTTAAAAATAGGATACAGCTCTGTGGGCTGAGGTCTTTGTTAGCCAATATACACACAGAAGGGTGTGTATGTGATTCCCACTGTCCTGCATGACCAAAGTGTACATATTTTTACTGATGGAAAAGCAGCCAATCCAGTGACGTTGAAGGTGGTTGAAACTCAGTTTCTGCTTCTGAAGACACTGGGGTGTATTTAACCTTTTGCATGGGAGTGGTATAGATATATGTTCTCTATATATACACTTTGGGACTTTCAGTAGATCAAGGTGTTTAGCTAGTTAAGGACAAGCATGTGCACACAGAGCAAGAATGATTAAACTTGGCTGCATGAAGGCCTCCTCCCTCCCCTGGTCTTTCTCCCCCCACATCTTCTCTCCAAAGTGCATTAAACAACTTCTAAACTGACTAACGTGCTCTGGGGACTGTAATTATTTGAGATCTCTATACTTCCCAAGTTCTGGAGGCAATTATCATTTGGCCTTATCCTTCAAAGTGCGCTTGCTGAATGTGGAGCTCTTATAACTGTGTACCTCTGAGATATTCCTTACATAACTCCCAAGTTATGAAAATACAGCGTTTAATTTTTACAGGCAATGAGATTGTTTGGTCTATTGTTTCCTGTTAAATTCACCATACCAAATTCTATCCCATGGGATCTGAATCCAGGCAGTAACTGAGATGAGGATTTAGCCCATTCTTTTCCGACAACATTGAGGTATTTCACATATTTGATAGTGCGTCTGTTAAAGGGACAAATTCCTGTGCAGAGTGTTGACCACTCCTGCTGTATTAAAATCTTACCTTAGATGTGCTAGGATTCCTATTCAAACTTGTCAAGGGACCTAACTTATCAAAAAAATAGAAAAAGGAATATATAGTGTTTTTTTCCGTACTCATTGATCTTGTCTTTTGATGCCATGCCCATTGTGCTACAATGCATCTGGAAAATAGCCAGTGATTTTTCTTAAGGCAGGAAATAGTATTTATGGCTGTACAATAATGATTTACAGTGTATATGATCAAAAGATTACTAACTTCATTTTCAAATCAAGTCCAAACAATAACAGAGGCTATCAAGGTACTGTGCTTTGTTTCACTGTTTCTCAGGAAAATCCCTGAAATTCTGCCTTTGTTAGGTGTACTTTCCACACTGCATGGTTCAGGGTTCTGAACAGATGTGCTGCAGCCTGAGAAACCACAAAACAAAGTGTAAAAGGAAACAAATACAGAAGTGAAATGTAGCCATAATGAACAGCTTTAATTGATGGAACTCTTCCTCTATGTTGCCCTAAAAGAGCGATTATGCTGAGTGAGGCTGAGCAGGAATACTTGTAGCTCCTTTAATCATAAGCTGTACAGTTTCCAGGTTCAGGATGGATAGTCAAAGGAGCAACTTCTTCTTAAAACATGTGATTAGAGAGTGGAGCTCATTGCCACTGTGTGTTTTAGAAAATAATGGATAGCAAGATTCAACAATTGATGTTAAAGTTCAGATAGGCAGCTGTCATGTAGAGATAGTAGTAATGAGTGCTGAAAAAACCTCAGGCTGTGAAGTAATCTACAGTTTTCCATGGTTAGGAAAACTACAATGGAACCTTAACATCAGATTGTATATCTTTTATCCTTAAAGTATTTATTTGTGATACTACTTGGGGATAATGTACTAGCTGGAGTAGAGATCTGGGTGTGTTTAGACAAATCTGGTGTTTTCCTTTCATTTTTCTTTCCCTTCCATCTACAAAAACATGTCATTTTGATTCTGCTGAGAGGAGGATTTTCTGCAGGCTTCAAGAGAAGCATAATTTATTGGTGTAGCTTCTGAGGGGTGACGTTGAATGAAGCTCTCTCTTCAGGGATGCAAGAAAACTGGCATCCTCTCACCTTTCAGGTTTTCTTACTGGCAGCAAAGATCTACAACTAAACTGCATGAAATTTGGGTATGAATGAAGCCCCTTTAAATATAGTCTAGCTATTCTAAAAGGAATTTGGTTTCTTATTCCTTATTTTATTGATAATATAATATTTACAGTCTTGGAGCAGTTTTAAAGTAAGAAATCAATGTTGTCTAATATCAATAGCTGATTTATGATGCCATGATGAGGCCATTCCAGTTACAGGGTCCTTGGAAAGCAAAGGGAGTGAAGTTCCCTTCCTCCATGGTGTTGCGGTAGCAGGGACATGGTCTCCAAGTGCTGTGGCATCTTATTCTCCCTTGTAGCAAGAGGGAAGATAAAAGAATGCACAGAACCTAGGAGTCGTACTGCCTGTCCTGGGCTTCAGCTGGCCAAAGCCACCCCTTGTATTAAGTTACTGTCACATAGCATGTGCAGGCACAGGTAGGAGCTTCTCTCTGTCATGTGGCACCTGTCAGAAGGGAATAGGGAACCACAAGGCTTTTTCATTCACTGCTACTGTGCCTTATTTAAACCTCTGGGAAATGGGATTCAGTGCAAAAATGGTGGAAACAGACATTTTCCATGTGGGACCATGGGCCTTACCAATTGCAGTGTGCAGGGAGACTGACTCAGTCTGATTGTTACAGTGACCTGGGTTGCCCAGAGTGCTCTGGAGTCCGTGGAGAAATGAGTGTATCATTGGGATGGAAGCTGTTTGAAGTCCTCTGGAACCTGATGGTTGTAAAAGCTACTTTTGCCCTAGAACAAATGTAAAAAACCCCCCGAAATGGTAGAGGCCGATGGCCACAATACATCAAAGGTTATCTTGGACATGAGCTGTATCACTGAAAGGGTTTCAGAAGGGATTAAAGCAAGGAACAGGGTATGACTGGGTGTGGGCTGGATAAAACTGTGTGTAGGCTGTGCAACCAGGATACCACAAAAGCAGGCAGAGACCACTGGGGAAAGCCAAGAATGGTCAAATGAGCCTCAGTAATGGGACTCTAAGAGGAGAAAACAAACAACAAGAAAAAAGGTCATGCTTTTTGGGTGAAGTGCTGGCTGGTGAATGAAAGACTTGGAATAAAGAGCAAAGAAATTCCTTCTTACTGTTTGATGATTGTATTAAGAGAAATACATTTTCAGTAAATAAAGAGGGTTGCTACTGTGTTTATACACAATTCAATTTTCAGTTTCCTCAACAAAAACAGTCTGAACATTAGCTAAAGACTCTGGCCCAAAGGGGTAATAGTAGCCTCTAATGGGAGTAAATAGAGGGTAGGCAGAGCTCTTTCAACCTGATCTTTGAAGAGTGAGCTGAATACAGCCTTTAAAAAAGGTGCAGGTACACAAATATTTACCTATTAGGTCTCTATTCATGAAGGGTTCAACCCTATTGTACTCTGTTGTTGCTTTCACTCCTCCAGAGATCTGAGTCCTGGTGTGTGACCTGTATTCACAAGCAATGATTAGTGAACCAGGTGGCTGCACACCCTCCCCAGGCACTTTGGAAGAGCAGCAACAGCAAGTTGTGTGTGCCCCAATGGCAAAATCTCGTGTGTTGTCCCCAGCTCTTGGGACAGCTCAGAAATGGGCCCTGGATCAGGCCAGGGCTCCTGTTATTGGTTCGGATCCCAGAACCCTGTGGTAATGCTAAAGGAGGATTAAGGCCATGTTACAGTAATTGCTGGATAGAAAGTGTCATCTTTTGGAAATGCCTGTTGGCAGAGCTGCTTTTCTCATTTACCTGCCCTGTAATTACGATACAACTGGGAAAGGTCTTAAGAAATAACTGTCACTTTCACACTGTGCCAGCTGTGTAGTTCGATCCTGGTAAACCACTTTATGGGATTCATTCAGTGTAACCTTGGATTTGCAGTTTTGTGAGATTAACCAAAATAATATATATTTTTCTTAACAGAAGTGGGCAGATGGTCTAGGATTAAAGTGAAGAACTTTAATTCCGCTCCAGACAGACTGGCCTGAAGGAACATACTGCATTGTTCTGGAGGATTAATTTCCTCCTGGGAATGTGCAAGGCTGTGGTGAAAACACACCATCGGTGAAGAAAGGAGTTGGGGCTTTGCTTTGTTGGCCTTGTGTGAAGCCTCATGTTTTGTTTTTCCTATCACTGAGGACCCTGCGTGGCGCAGATCAGGGCTGGTGGCTCTCGGAGAGGGCCTGGGGAGGCAAGCAGCAGGTCTGCAGGCAAGAGCTGCTCCCAGGGGCCATGGCTGACCTCCACGTGGCAGCCAACAAAGGCCCCATTAAGAGGGGACAGGGAAGCAGGGCTGCGGCTGGGCTGGAGGAACTTGATAGCAGCCTCTCGAGGCCAGGGAATCTGTAAAATAAACCAGCGGGCAGAGCAAACATGGAGGTGAGGAATGTGAAACCGGAGTAGAGTTATTTGGAAGCAGCGCCTGTCCTGCGCTGCGCAAGATGTTACTGGCCAACAGAAGCGGCATAGCTGGTTATAAAATATGGCATCGATGGGACAAGCTCTTTGTTAGTATGCATAGCTCAAACCCTAGCCACATCAACTGCCCTTTTATACTGGAGAACATGAGCAGCACCTGTAGCTCGCTGGGCACTTCCCGGTCACCTTCACCAGCCTGGGTCTAGCCAGGCTGATAGAGTCTGGCAGCCAGAGCTGGTGTAGTCTTTGTGAGCTGTTTATGGAGGCACACAGCAAAATGCTGCATCCCGGCCAAGGCTGTGCTGTCTCCTACTTGTGGTTATATCCCAGACACATTCTTGGGCTATTCCACCCAAAGATGAGGTTTAAGGCAGAATCAAGGCTGCGCTTGCCGAGAGCCATGGTCCTATATTCCCCCCTTGTGCTTTGTTTTGGCTCTTGTTTTCAGCCTTTCTATACTAATAATAGTTAGGTCTCTTGAGTTTTCCTTCTGCCAGGTCAGGTCTGGCCCACTCAAGTACTGGTGCTAGCATTAAGGGAGGTTATAGGTCCATGCAGGCAGAGGGGAGAGAGGTAGAGGGGCAGAAGGGCACTGCCCCTTTTGGGGGATGCAAGTTCCCAAACCTGCTCCTGCTATTCCCCACACTGCTCCTTCAGGTGTGGTGGTGTCCTGGTCTCTCTAGCTGGCCTTGTGGCTATACTCTGCAGATGTCTTTGAGAAAGAGAATGTGCTATAATTTGTGCAGAAAAAGCTGCAGAAAAGGCAGGAAAAAGGTTAAAAGCAAAAATTGCTTTACAGGTGCTTTCCTGTGGAGCAGGCACTGGGTCTGGTGTCCTCATGCTCTCTCCGATTCTGCTCTTTCTTTACTAGATCAAGTGCTGACAGAACAGGCCAAACCAGCTGAAAATAGTGATGGGTGCATTTCAGCTGAGGAGGATTAAAGAAAGACATGAAAATTGAACTCGAATTGGGCAGTCAGTCTTCCCATCAATCCCCATGCTGTATTATTTCACCCTAACAAATCCTGCAATGCGCACTGTTAAGGGATGTTGCAGTTCAGCAAAAAGAAAATAAGAACCAAAAAGAACTGATTCCTTTTGATGCAAATAAGCAAAGCAAATAGCAGGCAAAGCCTGTTGTAACAACTAAGTCTTCCTATCTGACAAATTTTGTATAACGCCAACTTTGTTTATAATATTATAATATATATTTTTTATAATGTTTATAATATAATAATATAATATTACTAAGGGGAGTGCTCTGAACTGACTTGAGTGTTTACTATCATAGCAAAGGAATAAACAAACAGAAAATGGAATAAGATCTGTTTTAAAAGGAAAAAGCCTTATTAATACTAAGACAACTGAACTATTGTCTAAACGGTGGTTTTAAACTTGATTTAGCTTGTAACAAAATGTAACAGTACCCACCACAACATGTATTATGTCTACTGCTTTCCCTTACGCTGGAATGAAGGAATAGTTCATTCTTCTAACTTGTTCCAGGTATAGAAATAATGGTATTTTTTATTACTTTAAAAATATACCTAGAAGTTGATGGCATCATTTAATATGAAGTATCCGGTGCTGTGTCCCTGGAGAACCTCTGCACCTCTATGGGACATAACCAACAGTTTGTTAAAACAGAGGGACAAAGAATATAGCAATAAAAATCTGTTTTGCTTGACTTTTAGTTATCACATTTAGTTTACATGTTACTTACCTGTATGCATTTCATCAACCTAAATTCTAATTAAAACTGGACCATAAACTCTTAAGTCACAATGTTCCTGTATCCTCTCTTTAAGAGCAGTATTTTTAAGGGACCTGAAACATATTTGTAACTTCTCCTCCAAGCTCTGGATCTGTTTTCCTTACCTAAGAATTGGAATGAAACTGAATAAATATTTGTAACCAATAGAGTGTTTGGCTTATCTGTGGAGTAATTGTATTAATTCTTTGTATATATATATTATACAGTTCTTGAACAGATTTTTTTACATTTTAGAAATGGCTTGAATTTTTAGTTCAAATAATTATTCCTAAAACAGAGTAATGGTTGTTACCGGCTGATGTTAACTCTACTATTCTTGCTGTTCATAAGTTTGATTCTGCTTGGACTTTACAGCCATGTTGTCTGGCTTTGGTTATCTGGATGCTATTATCTGGGAAAATGCAAAATTAATACTTTGTATATTAACTGTAGATTGTGTTCTTTTTCTAATCTCTGAGATTAAAAAATAATCTAGCAACCTAGTAATCATTTTAGGAAATTTAAAAGAAATGCAAGTGAAAGAAAGGAAAAAGAGCCTATACTATGGACCACCTCATTCCTCCATAGACTTTTCTCATTTTTAGAATTCATGGCACTAAATCTCAGTGAAATCTGTTGCTTTTAGTTGTGTATTACTGTATCCTTGTGTATGTATGCACATTACTTCATTGTCAGTGAAGCCTGAAAGTGTTCATCCACATTCCCAGGAAAGAGGCTTTCTTAAGAAACATTTATTAATTCTGACTTGCTTGAGGAGTACCTCTTCCCCAGCATGTCACATGCCCTTTTTCTTGCCTGTAGCTCACTTGGCCTAGCAATGAAAGTTGAAATCTGACTCTCAACTAAAGTCATGCCTGTGTATGGTAGAGCTTGGATTTAGAGAGCGAAATCCTTCGTTTTCCCCTTTAAATGTAAATCAGTGCTGTGATATGTGATGACGGTCTTGATGAAGTGTCTGAAAGTCTGTCTTCTTGTGAAGCAACATGAACACTTAAACAGAATAGTTTCTGGCTTCCTTCTAATACGGGAAAGTTATTTATTATGTAACTTTAAAATCCTTTCTTCAAGATAGACTTGCTTGTAAAAATGCTTATAGGTTTGGAAAGTGAAATTTCCAGTAAAGTGCTGCTGTTATTCTTGTGGTGTTTTGCCTGTCAGGCCACTAAGGATCAAGAGATGGAGCAGTGCTAGCCTTCTCTCAGAGGCGCTGGAAATTTTCTAGCTGTATACGTTTCCTGGTGCTTCCCTTGCCACTTCTCCTCCTCACCTCTCCTCTGTCCCAGTCTATCTGTGTGTCCAGAAAAAGCTGGATTGAGATCAGCTCATTTGTCTACCAGCAGATGTCTGTTGCTAATGACATTTTTGTTCTATAATCATTTGGACTATATGTGAAACAGTAAACTAGAGATGAAATGACCCATATTATATTTGTAATCTCCTGTGCCATCTGATCTCCATTTAGGAATTTAGATGTAATTGTTCTTGTGTAGGCTGGTAGATATTCATCTGTGATGTGGGATAGGCAGTCCTTAATATTGTTTTGGATTTTATATTTCAAGTTTTGCACTCTTGTGCCCAGAGCATAGGATGTACATCAAATGCTAGATCTAACTTCCATTGAAATCAAAGCAGCAAGGGCGGGATTTGCCTCTTATGTAAGATTTTATTAATCTGAAGAATATAATTGTTCATCCTTGTTCTGTTTTGCCAGCTTTTAATATTATCTCATTAAAAAAAAAAAAAAAGCAAAGAATTACCTCATATAGAAATGCTCATATTGAAGCTGTATCACAAATGGAAATTAAGTGTTACTTTTTGGAGTATCATTCTTGCTGGGACTCTTTGTTCCCAAACATTTATGATTTAAACCAGAATATCAACACATTGTATAATAATACGAGCATTCTTTTGAAGTACAAAATGAAGAGATGAGGGTAAAGGGGAAAATGGTGTGTGTGTTTTTTTAAAGCAGGGTACTGTATTGTGAGAAAACTCTTGTACTTGCTCTCTTCATTCAGTTGGAAAAGAATCACAAGTCTTTCATGTCAAAACGAAGTGCTTTTCCAACTCAACTATTATTCTTCAGAGTTGCTGCCCAGGAAACTGAATAGGAGATTAGCAAAGTATCCAGCTAAAAGGATGTCATTTTGAAAAAGTACCACTGTGTTTATAGTTGTGCAAGACCAGCCAGTAGATCACTCCAAAGTGCGGAAATTGGAAAATGGCACTCTACAGTTGCGGAAAATCCCATTGCTCAGAATTCAGATGTTTTGCAAAGGAATTTTCTTCAGCAGATTTGGCTGAATTTTTGACATTCTTGTATTATCTCATTCTGCTGGAGGAATGTAAACAGTGCTCATCTGTCAGTATAGCTGCTGCAGCTGGATGGCCTTTGGGACTGGGATCTTTTAATAAATGAAGTTGTATCCTGAATGTGGTGCTTATAATTTGGCATCGCTAAACAAGAAAATTTCCGCTGTGATGGGTGCTGTATGGCAGACATTTTCCTTTGTGTTGCCCTATTGGTCTGTCTATTGTGACTTGCAATGAAATAAATTCCAGGATGGATATGTAATCAGATTTGATGCCTGATTTTCTGCTCCACTAAAGTGACCAATAAAGATGCCATTAATTAATAGTGAACGAATGTGAAAGCTGAAACTAAAATTCCCTTTTTGTCATTTTCTAGTGCTATTTTTTAGATAATTGAAAAGTTTTGCTTTTCAATGATGAGAAAACATTCGTTTTTCCTTGTCAGCATTGTCTACAGGACAGCAACATTAATTGTAGTCTTGCACTACCCTGCATCTCTGGGTACCTTGCAGAATACAGTTTTTTCAACAGCTGTGAAGTTCAGCCTGGGAGTTGCATAGATGCTAGTCACCCTTCTGTTTTCTTCCATCTTCTTCACCTGAGCTACCCTGAGCCATGCATTCCTATTCATTCCTTTTCTAAATGTTGTGACCGTGCTGCCAGCAGAAGTTGGCATAGATACCTGAACTCAGCTTACAAAAGCTAGCTCTGGAGAACAGTCCAGAGCAGTGTAGCTAACTGTTCATCTCAGATATGACTTGTTAAATTTATCACTTATACATCTTGTATTCACCAGAACAGTGCACAGGAGCACGAACCCAGGACTTGGTGTTGGACTGCTGCCAAAGGGCCCTCACTTGCTCTGAATATTGTATTCCTCCTTTCTATACACCAGCTCCAAAGTGAGAATTCATTTCCGGCTTTCTCTTCCCAGCAGTGATAGGCGAGAGTGTCAGGTCTGCCTGGCAAGAATGGGAAGGTGGTTGAACTTGGTGTCCCATTCCGTGCTTGTAATTGCTGTGTTTTGGGTTAGGCTTAATCCAGTCTGCAGGCAGATTTTGGAGGTGCTTAGAAAATGCACAAGAGCCTGAGCTTCATTTAAATGATGAGAATTTGGACACCTTACAGCTTAGGCAGCTGGGTGGAGATCTTATGGATCACTTGCTTGAACTTGCATACCGTAATTTCTTCTAAATTGCCCTAAGTGCCTATTTATTTATTTATTCAGATTAGGCCCTTTCTTTCACTCTGCTTCAGTCTCCATCCAGAAAAGAATAACAACAACAACTGCTGCCTCTCCAGGACGCTGTGTAATGAATATTCAAAGCCTTAGAAAACACCCATCTACGATGACAGCAGGGGTTAGTATGTACTGAGCACAACTAAGTTACCTTCTCACTGTAGCTTTTGTTCCAGGAGAAGCAAACTGAAGGAATAGTTATTTTTGCCCCTTCGCTAGATGTATCTTTGTAGTGATGAGAATTTATGGAGGGATACTTTTTCTTCATGCATCTCCCTCTTTGTTTTGTAAGCTGCTCTCTGCAAACTTGCCAAGTCTGACCACGATGGGTGAAATTCTTTTATGATACTTGTTGTTTCCAAGTAGATTGGGATTTCCAACCTCCTGTAAACATGAAGCCTTACAGGAAAGTAGAAGTACACTTATCTGTCAAAAGCTAAAATGTGTGTGTACGCGCACCCCTGTACACAAGAGTGAGGGTCATTGTTGAGGATAGATTTAATGCTTATGTGTAGCATCAACTCAGTCATATACTTGTAAGTTACAAAGTCTGTATGTGAAGTGTTTTTAAAAAGTGGAATCCAACTGTATGTTTCATTAACAAAATGACTAATCTCACTAAATATTACAACAAAGGTGCTGATGGAATTTAAGCTCTAATCTGTGAATGCAACGTTATAATTTTACAAGAGTAGCTGTTCTTAATAAACATCAAAGTGTATATAATTATTATGTGACCTTAGCTCTTTTTTTCCCACGATACTACAGTTAATCTTGACAACAGCTAGCATTACGTACAGCGTTTTAACTCCCCTGATGATAAAGTTTAAAAATAGCTTCGGTTCAGATTGTTCCGCTCTGCCATTATCCTTCAATTGACTCAGGGGGGTGACCTTCTCTCTCTGGTCTGGAGGCAGAGCTTGGACATGCTGGACACTGTCCTTTGGAGGCTGTTTTGGGAAATGGAACTATAACAGGAACAGCATGAAAAGTCTAATTTTCTCGTGGAAGACCATCTTCACTTTGAATATTAGCTTAGGTTGAGTCAGTATTTGGAGGTTACCTTTATATTTCTCTGAAGTTCATTGATCTTAAAAGCAAAGCAAAACAAAACCAGAGCAATAGTAAGATTTGGGGCAGGGACTGTCTTCCTAAAAAAGCAGATGTGGAGTGACAGAGTTGCTCTATTACGACTGGAGCCAAGTGATGCTTTGTCCTGTTGATGGGACACTCGCAGCATGTCTGTGAAGCCTGCAGCCTGCAAGAAGCCCTGCATTTGAGCTTCTGCTAAAGCACTATTCTTTTGTCTATGTATTCTTGATGGAGGTTTTGATAATGATTTGGGAGAGTGGGGAGAATTTAACTTAACTCTTCCACAATTGAGAAGTGCCATACATAATGGGCTGCTTTAGAGGGTTTGAGAGACTGTTGTGTTTCAGGCAAAGGAAATGGAATCAAAATTCCCGAAACAGGATTGGGGCTCATCATTTACTTCTGTAGATCTTAGCCATGTTTTATGTCCTCCTTTCCACTAATGGCATGACCTGCTGTATTTCTTTGAGAAATACTGCTAAAATACAGACAAGTACACTGTGTGCAAAGATTTCAGCACATTTGCTAGCACTTGCAGTCTTTCCTTCTGTGCTCTTTTTCACCCTATCCTTGACTTCTTGAGCTGGTTTGAACAGGTTGTTTTCTGATGAAACCTATTATAGTGTGAGTCCTAGTAGGCTATGTTCTAAGGAGAAGAAAATAAAGCACTGAAATACGAATCTAATGAAAGAAATACTTAACATAGTCTACAGATAAATAGAAATATATTAATAGCAACAGCACTGTTGTTGCATTTACTGACATCATTAGTTTATTTTCTGTCTTAATGGGCAAATGCGTTTGCTCTTTGTGCAAACAAAAGAGTATTCAAAACCCCTTACTAGCAGCAATGGTCACACATTGTACATGTATTTCTTGAACTGAGAACAGAACAAAAATCCAATATTTTTGTCAGGCATGTATTCCTGCTCATCAAGACCCAAGCAGGATCCTTCTTGAATGACACAGATGATTATTATTTTGTTCCCAAGGGAAAGTGTTATTACAGTATCAGTATTATCCACTGGTAATGAGGTGCTCACAGGTGAAAAGAGGAGGGGTAAGACAGATATAACATGAGTGACTACCCTGTGGCAAATACTGCTTTAAGAAAACGTTTTCATAACACTTCAAAGAGTCTGAGTGAGGGGATCATGTGGTAATACTGCCTAACTCCTGCTTTAAACAATGGGGACTTCCATCCCCAGTCCTGGATAACCCTATTAATATTTTTCCAAGTTCCTTTGCTTGATGCCAGGTACATGATTAAGACTCTGATTCAATAAATCAGAGGCGATCACTTAACCAGAAAGTATCATATGATAGATGAAAGGCTTCTGAGAGGGAAGTCTCCTCACTTCTGCAGACCTGCTTTGTGTTTCTTCCTCATCGCAGTCTCTACCATCATTGCTAATATCTGTAAAGGGCTCTGGAAAGAAAAACTCTGTGATGGTGGCTGAGCGTTTGAACAGTGATGATAGATGAAAGGATGGGAAAATACTGTCAGTGGAATATGTTTGCTTTTGTTTCTCAAATGTTGTGTAGTGACATTACTTTACTGTTTTTCGTAATGGCTTAGATAATAGGTACAGCAGAGACCCAGACCTGACTGTCTGTATGAGATGGCTTCCTTGGAGGCTTTGCATGTCTAAAGACTGACAGGGTTTACAGATTTGCACAATAGTAGGAGCAGTTCTTTCTTCTGGTTTCACTACAGATCTAATATGGAAAGTATTTCTGAACTGGTCCCGTGTTTTGCAGAAATGCAGTTCAACTACTTGCAGAGAGATGTAGTAAATAGTCATTAGCCACTTTTAAAATGTGAAACCTTCAATGTGCATAAAAGTCAGCTCTCACACCCAGGTGATACACCAAGTGCTGATAAGCTGTTCCTGCACAACTACAGGGAGGGTTTCTCAACTTGCCTTGTATTTGAGCAACCTTCCTTTTTTCCTTTAAATTTTTTTTTTTTCTTTTTTTTTTTTTTTTTTTAATGTGTGGATGGTCACTTAATTTCAGTGACATAGGTGCTTCTTACACTATGCATGCATATCAGTGGTACTCTTCCTTGGTCAACTGGGCAACCAAAAAGAATGCAGAAAAGAGATAACTGGATGAACAAAACCTGGAGGAGTGGAAGTTGTACCACGGCAGGGCTGAGCAAACTGGTGTACCAGTGTAGCTGGGACCTCAGCATGGGGTCTGTGTATGGTGTGGCCCCTTGCCCTCCTAGAGTTCAGCTGCACTGCTCCATGCTTCAGATCGAAGGCTGCACCCTTAGTGTTCTTAAGCAGAAGACCATCAGCCAGCTCTGCATGTGTTTATATCCCTGGTAATTAAGGCACATGAAAACTTCCCCATCAAAGCTTAAACTCTGTCTGCTACACTGATGGCATGTGAGGAGTTAGTGGCTTAGTGAATGAGCTGCTGCACTGGTAAAGCCTTTCAGATCTCTCTGCTTCTGCTCTAGTGCAGGATGGCCACAATCATTAATCCCTTCCTGGAAGCAGTGATCAGAGATGGTGTTTTTCATTGGAAAGGCTCTCTTGTTGGGCGAGTTAAAAGATAAGATGCCCCATAAGAATCTGTGACCAGCTGCTGGGGGAAAAGCAATGTTGTAACAGGAGCAGGGCCAAGGAGGGGTGTATGTCAGAGATGAACCCTCTGAACTGGAGAAATATGTGCAAGGTTAAACACTTGAAATAAAGAAATGCAAAGATGAATTGGAGATCACTGTTTCCTGGGCCATGGAACTGCTAAGAAGTATGCTTCAAGTATGAGGAGACACAGGAAGCAAGCCATTCACTTTTCTCTGAGGAGTGAAGGAAAACATGGTGATAATCTTCAAACAAGTAAAAGGTTACTGCAGAACCAAAGGCAATGTGGAATTGTTACACATCTATCCTTATTAGGACAAGAATTAATGGATTTATGTTATTAAAAAAAAAGGTTAGGCAGGAGGCTTCAGTGGAAAAAGGTATTAGGAAATACTTCCTCAGGGAGAGGATAGTGAAATGTGGAAAGTGGCTGCCTGAAGATGGTGAAGGATGATGGTGAAGGTTTTAAAAACAAGACTGAGAAATATCTGTCAGAAATGATGTGTGGTCAGCCCTCAAAGCACAAGGATGTACTACATGGGTTCTCGGGCCTCCTCTGGACTTTTTTAAATGATTTATATGCTGGGTTGGTTTTTTTTTTCAGCTTTTAGTGTAAAGGCTTTATCCATCAAATTGTTTTTTTTTCTCTTCTCCTATTTTTTTCTTTAAATTCAGCCATGGTCGTAGTATTTTTTTTAAATGGCATTCCACTTTTTGTTTATCTTTATAAAATGATAAGCCATTTTCATAACGTGTTCTATCAAACAAAATTATCTCTGCTGTTTGAGGGTATAAAATTGTTTCATACTGTGAAGAAAATGTTCAGCCACCCATGTTAAAGATTTATTTAAGCTACTGTAAACTGGCCAGAAACATTAAGAATACAAATGGTGCTCCCCTGGATTTATATAACATGCTCGTGGGAGCAGAATGGGACCATTTCAGTGTGCATGTATCTGGAGGATGGCTTGTGCTGCCATGCTCACAGTGAGTGCTAACTTCCCTCTATCAGCAGTGAACACTTACAGACTGAGGATATTACACATGTAAGTAATAAAGTCAGCTTACAGCTTATTTGGTGGATGATAATGAATTATGGGATCTATCACATTATCCAGATGACTTAGGGTAATCATCTCTTGAATCACTGTTTATTGGTTGTTACCTTTAAGTATGCCAAGCTGTTTAATGTGTTTTGTATTGGCAATGCTTTTGTAGTTTGGATGATCAAATGACACATTGCAGTTGGTTTTAATGGAGAGGGTTTTCTTGTCACTCTGTTCTTTCCCTGAATTCAGCAAGTAGCCACAATCCCAAAGCTTTTTTCTTTAGAAATGAGGAATGCCTGGCTTCTGAGTCTGGCTCTGCCATTGATTTGGCTTGTAGCTCTCATCAAATTGTTTATTTCTTCTTTTCCCTCTAGTGGAACAGATGCTACTCACCTACATCTCAGCTTTGCCAGGTAACATGTTTGCATGTCATATTTTGCATACAGCCTAGTGCAGCAACTGTAATTAAATCCTGTCAGAAGTTAGTGGAAAGGCCAAGTGATCCAGGGGTGCTTCTAATAGTAAAGCCAAAATATGCCTCTCAGAGAAGTAACCTGAGTCCTTCTGTGCACTCTACACCCAGGGGGACCTCCTTTCTGAAGGCCAGGTTTTACTTCACTTTTGCTAGGCATTTCATCACTTGCTGCAGAAACCTTAGTTGAAGCAGTATCTTTAATGCTTTTTTCTTTTTCCTTTTTCTTTCCACTTTCTTAGATGTTCTGAACCTTGTTTCTTTGCACTGTCTGCTACAGAGAAGACCAGCACTGCCTGAGGACAGAGACAGCATGTTTGTTTAAATAATGCTCTAATATTATTAATCAATGTAGGATTTTCAAGTATATGAATGGATGATGCCCAGATAAAGTGATAAGCATTCTAGCTATTAGTGAAAGCCAAATTTGCTCCATTTATTTATTCAGAAGATCCTATTCGAGCCAGTGTAAAGACTTGATACAACTTGGTGGGACTTTGAAAGATCTACTGAAATATGGCTACACTGCCTCTATTTTTCTGTATCTTTCATGGTCTCTTCAGTTCCAGAGAAGTCGAGTTCTTTAAAGATGCCAGAAATGTTCCCACAGTGCATCAGAGTGCGTGCTTGAAGAAATCTCCCTGTTGTAATACTATCTGAGAGATTCTCAGAAACTGAGAGTGCTGGCCAAATAATTCCAGAGGGATCTGAGTTAGGCCAAAACTAACACAGTTTTATAACCTAGCTCTATAAGTTTACATGCAGCTTTTCTAGGAGGCGTTTCTTCAGTGAGCATGCTGATAGAATTTCTAAAACTGAAATAAAATGAGGGTCTGTCCCTCAGGTATTTGTCCATGCCACAGTCTGAAGTCACTTGCTAAGAAAGAGTGGATAGTAATGTATGATGTGTAAATAGCAGCTGGGTCCTCTTCCCTCTCATGAGCAGCTCATGCCAGACAACTGCATTCCTGGTCTGCATGTTTGGGATGCAGAGTGAGTTAGGTTAGAAGAAATTGCATGGAAACAGTCTGCATAATTTTGAACACATCTATAAAACTGAAAAAGGATAGTCTCACATAACTTTTGGTGACTCCCTGTGGTGAAATCTAGCCTCTTGGTAACTCCCTGGGTTGATTTCCTGGGTGTCTGTCAGGCATGTCTGGTCCTTGGGGATAAGTGCTCATCTGATGTCACCTCCAGTGATATTTGGGAATTGTGCTGTCCTCCTTATTACATTTCATTTCTTTAGGAGGCCTTTGAGAAACACTAGCAAACGCTTAGAGATAACAAAAGCTTTGCACAGGTGGTTTTTATCCCACAGTAACTTTGTTCTGGGTCTAAGCCCAACCTTTTCAGGCAGAGAGCAAAGCAGACTTGCTAAAGCACCTTTTGTCTCTGGAGGTCAGCATGCCCTTGGGACTCCCTGGGAGTCTGAGCTGCATAAGCTCTGCTTTTCCCTTTTCCTTCACCGAGGCCCTGATTTGGGAGGATATTGAAAATCTCTGACAGGAGTAAAAAGGAGTTGCAGCTCCTTTCATAACTTTTTGTTTCCTCTGTTTTTCCCTTGGTTTAAACCTAGGATTTCTTTCCCTGCCATTTCATGTTCTATGTTTTCTTACCCACCCTCCATATATGCATTATCAAATGTCACCAGCACTGACGTTCTTACAGTTTCTTTAGTCAGCCAGGAAATAAGAAGCTCTTAATATTTTTTCTTCTCTCCTGTCACCAGCTAAAAGCAAATCTAAACTTTGTAGCTGCTTGGAAGTCCTTTATACCATCGACCACAATATTCTTACTTCTGTGAAAAAGTACAAATATCCTACGCTGAGTTTTTTAGTGGACTTCCCACTGATTTTGTGGTGATAGAGTCAGGACTGAAGTGCCACTGCTCTGTTCTGGATAAAGTCCTCATCCACTGACAAACAGAAGAGAGGCCATGGGAAGCTTTCTGTTAGCATCTCTTAGTAAGCAAGTGAAAATACTGACCTGCAAATAACACCTACTTCTGTTATTGTGTGACAAGCTAGGCTACATATGGTCGAAATAAAGCAGCCTTGCAAGTTTGGAAATAATAAAATGCAGTTGTCTGTGCTAGGAAAGAAAAGGTGGATCAGTACCTAATCTATGTGGGAGCGGGGCCAGGTCAGGGAGTTGCTTGGGCCAAATACGGTCTGGTATATTTGGGCAAGAGAGACTGGGAAGAGAAAGGAGGAAGGAACTTTGATGCAATAGGAAACTTCTGAATTTATCAAGGCAGGTCCTCTGCACAACCCTGGAGCTGAGACCTTATATATAGTCTATGCTATTCTTAGAGCATGCAGCAGAACAATGGTTCCATTTGAAGAAGCTCTTTTATATCTTGCCAATATAAAGAAGGCTGTGCAAAATGATATGATCATGTAATTGAACACTGTAAATAGATATGCTGACCCAAACTTTAATTTTAAATTAGCTCACTTTCCTGCCACATCTAAACTTTGTAGACTTAACAGAACGAGAAAGACTTGATTATTTTTTCTGGATTTATAAATGGTCATCTTACTTACATGTGATTCATAAAATCAAGTGATGTAATGGAACAATGATGGGAGCTTTTTTTCTGTCCATTGAAGTAGAAACTAGATTAATGTAATCCCTTTGCTGGTTTGACCTTAATGCATAGTTATGAAATTAAGACCTGTGAATTCTGCGAAATCCAAACCGCAAATGTGAAGAATACCTTTCACTTTTTATGATGCTGCCACAGCTTCCCCTATTAATTAGGATTAATTTGGATTATTAAAATGAGTTCTGTGAAATGCAATAGAACTGGTGGTACAGGCTTGAGTCAGGCAGGTGTAGTCTGCAATTACATTTTGAATGGCCACTGCCAAGACAGCAAACTAATGTGACAACTGTTGCTGGCCGGTGCAAGTCACGAAGTGTCCCAGCTTGCATGGCATCAAGGTGGCTGCTTCTTGCCCTATATACCATGCGATACGAGCAGTACTGTATGGAGGTGTGTTTTGGTGATTCCCTTCCTTCCAGAGCCATCTGTGGCCCAGTGCAACAGCCTCTTCAAGGTATTCCCAACTGCCTCAGAGTAGACATCTCACCCAGGTCCTTTTCACTTTCAGCCTGAGCAGTAGAACAAGGGCCTGAATCTGCACCTAGTCCAACCTTAACTGGTGGCTGCATAGTTATAGGAAGGTGCTTGGCACTGCGAGTAGGCTTTGCTCTTCACAGTGGATGATGTACAGCAGCATATAGTGGATGCAGAGAGAGAGGTGATGAGGGCAGAGGTGACAGGGCCGGGGTGGTGCCTGGAGCCGCAGGTTCCTTCTGTGAGGAGTAGTGTAGTCAAATTTGTCAAGATGGGACAAATCTGCTGTTTTGGGTTGAGAGGTGAAGCAGAACAGGAAGTGGTTGGGCAAAGGGTAATCATCAGCAAGGAATCTCAAACACTGCATTTCCCTTTGGGATGCTATGGTACAAAGTTTTGGATCATCCCCGGAGCATCCTTCTCAGAAGTCTAGTCTGGCTTGCAGCACATAGTTAACCCATGAGGATCCTCTCTGGAATGATTTTGATCCAGCATCATGAACTCACACCAGATGACTGTGTTGTTTCCTGGGGCTGTGACACTTTTCTTGCAGCCTTTAGGTATTACATGTCTCTAAAAGAAATCAAGAACACTGAATAATGAGTTTCTGAAGCATTACCACACTGAACTTTTAGTCAGTATTTTACTGGCAGGACTGACCTAAGCCATTTCATCATGGCTTCTTTTACCATGTAGTGCTATATACTTTTGCTTAGTAGCTAGGACTTCTGCTGAATTTTGTTTGTTTTCCTCCTGTAGCCTTAAGCTGTGGGCCAAGTGGCAGGCTGATATTAAGCCAAGCTGCATGGTAAAGGTGTCGCTGTGTAAAAGGGGTGCCCCTGTATTTGCTAAGGACTGACAAGTAACTCCTTCCCAAGGTGATCACTCTGGGCAGCTTCTGAAGGGAGATGGTTTTTCCCTGTGTTCAGTTTTGCTGTGGTGTTGGAATTCATAATAAATGTGGTGGTGGTTTCTCTCCTTTCTTTGGTGATTTAAACCATGCATTTTTAACATTGTGGCTAGAAAATGTGAGCGTTGAGGGCTGAGCTAGGAATGGGACCCAGGAGTTGGAGCTGCCCGACTTCTGTGTGTCTGGAGCCTCAGCTGGAAAGCTGCTTTGCGTTTGTTTGATTTGCATTGATATACTGTTACATCATATATGTGATACAATAGATTAAAAAAAGCCATGTGGCTCTTGTCAAGAAAAAGTGAATTATGCACTTCTAGTAATTATTACCATATGGTTCTTGCACTGTTTCTACGTATATAGTTAAGTCACTTATATCCCACTGAAATGCTGGGTTTTTTTTTTGATCTGAGGGAACAGTTGAAACAACATGTTTATTGCTCTAATAATGCCCTTTTTTTCATTTCAGTTCCTTACATCTGTTCCTTAGCCACATCCTATGTGCACAGAGAATCTTTAGGCAAGAGAGTGAGCTCAGATGTGTTTGCTTAATGTAATTTAAACAAATTCTAAGCAAATGGATTAAGCAAATCATTTTTCTTTTAAATGATTTAGAAACTGGTGGTGATAATGCAAAACAGAGGCAGGAACAGTCTTCCACGTGCGGTAATTGACATGACAAGTTGAACTAGTTGTTGCTTCACACACAGATCTTATGAACCAAATCATTTCTGAGTGAATTCAGGTAGCGCCTGAGTGTGAATGGTCATATTTAATCTTGTCAGTGACACTTTAAATACTGTACAGTTTGAACTATCCTGTTTTAAAGCTGTGTTCCTTTAACTTGTGCTGTTATTGTCTGCTGCAGTTGTTGACTCAGTAGATTTTCTGATGTGGTCTGGGAATGAGTTCTTTTGGACTTCCACATTATCATATTACAATATACACCAGAGATTATTTATACTGGGGGTTAATTGCATCATCTGAATGGAATTCATTTTCCATTGTATCTACAAGTTTCCACTTTAAAATAGTATTTTCTCTTATGGAAATTCAGAACAAAATGACATTGATTCCTGAAGAAATGAGCTCTACATCATGATTTTTGGTATATGCTTGGCTTTAAACAAACATATTTGCTTGTAATAATTAACCGGGAATTATTATTACAGGATGAAATATATCAGTTCTGAGCTGTAATGGAATATGGAATCTCTCCAGCTAAATGTAGCAGATAAATAAAATAAATAGTATTAAGCCTTCTCCAAGGGGCAGAGTTGCTAAATAAAACTTATCCATGCTTAGTATAATCTTAACTCTTCTCTTCTCCTAAGCATTTCTATATAATTTAAAAACAAAATCCAGAAAAGTTTCCCAGGGCCAGTAACTAGAAATATGCAATCTCATTCATGTGAAAAACAAGTGGAATACAGAACTTCATTGTGTGAACGCTTACTTTCTTTTTGTTTGGCTGTCAACACATAAATGTGAAACTAAATTGGAGGCATTAACTCAAAAAAACATTTTTTGTCATGGCTTATTGGTGAGTTTAAAACCTCGAGGTTCATTCTGGGTCAAGCAAACATGGAACAAAGCACCTCATTGAACTGCTGGAGATGCCACAGAAAGGAAGGGTGGGTTCACAACATGGAGGGTGCGGGGCCTCCCCGCCACTGTGCTGCCGTCGCCCGGCAGCCCCAGGGCTATGGCACTCTGTGGGGCACGGCTGCTCCTGCTCCCGCTGCCGCGTTTCACTGGGCTCTGGATGAGGCTCACCCACCTCTGGGCGCCTGAGACTCAGGCTCATCTGATACCCAGCCGCCACGCTTCCTTCTGTGCCTTTGAAAGCAGCGCGCAGTGAGCATGCTTTAGTGTTACCAAAAATAAGAGACCTCTCTTCCTCCTCTTCATCACGAATGGAAGAACAACACAGGAGCTTTATTTTTTCCTCCCCATAAATAAACCAACCTTTTCCCTCAGACAGCCTTGCAGGAGGAGTCTCGCTGGGGCCCTGTCTGCGCTGCACAATGGCCATGGGCAGCCTCTGAAGCCGCGCCAGCCCACGAAGCGGCAGGAAAAGCCAGGCCAGCATGCCAGGCAGCATGGCGCTGGGTGGCCAGGGTGAGCCTGGCCTGGCCCTACTGCTGTATCGGTGCTGATTCTGTGAGGGGGAAAGGTGGCTGCAACTTTGGTGCATTGGGGAGTGAGTCTGCCCTAACGCAGAGATCTTTCGGGCACATTTTCACTTCACAATTGTGTCCTGGAGGTCTTGTGGAAGAAAGATGTTTTCCATGTGTTTCTTCACAAAGGTCTGGGCTGAACTGGAAACAAGTTAAACAAATCAGTTCAATAGGCCTCGTGAAACTTCCCTGGGTGACCCCCTGCTCTGCTGTTGAAAACTGGGGGGAGCAGGAGGAAGGATTTGTCAGGATGAAAAAAGACCAAGTGGCCAGGCGTGCATTGAGTTCTGTGCACACAGAACAAAAGAAAAGGGGAATTACGGAGCTGCTAATTTGTTAATAATGAACGGATAGTTGCCAAGGCCCAGTCTGTATTCATGTGCTGCGGTTAGCCACAAAGCAGAAAGGACCAAACGCAGGGGCTTGGTCAGTCCATTCCATCTGTTTTCTCTGGGGGTATCAGAGCTGGCATGGCAGATCTAGACTCATATGCATATCAAACTATCATTAAAAAAAAATATTAAATCACCCCAAATCTACCAGCATCCAAGAGTGTATTCAGTATGATTAATCAGAGACATGATGATGCAAGGTGCAGGGAGAAACTGAAATCCGAAGTGTGCTTTCATTCAAGTTGAAAGTTGATGAGTGAGAGGTCTCTAACACAAGAAGATTGCACTCAATGCAGTAAGAAATGTATTTTAAACTTGTGCCAGTCTCTCTAGAGGTACTTTCTACCATTCAAACAGCAAGCAGTGCAATACTTCAGAGTCCAAAGTGCCTTTTTTGACTCCTTATACAGAGGCTAGGAAAGTTAAGTGCTCAACGTAATCTACTGCAGCAAAAGCTATCTTTGGGTCTGGTTTTTATTTTCAATCTAGGAATGAGGGGGAAGTGCCTGGAGAGTTACCAAACCATGACAGGTGGTTGAAAATATTTAACTCTTCTTCTTTAATAATAGACAAGCATTTACAATTAAAAAAATAATAAATTGATTCCAAAATCTAGCTGACTCCCTATAGCCATTCAATGAGTTACATTCCAATGTGGAATGTGGGATTTGCTGCATGAAAACAACCTTTTCCCTTCTTCCCGGGCAGAAATTCCCTGTAGGTGCCAGTCACCACTGTGGCCCCATGTGCATCTGCCAAGATTAAGGAGAAGGTTTCTAGCTAAAGTCGACACCTACCTTGCCCTTAAGGGGTCTTTTTCCTTGTAAATGATGAGATCTTAAAGACTAGTTTTTAAATTTGGAGAGGGAGACACCTCTATTGGAGAGTGGCAGTGCTTAGGTGGAAGGTTTCTCTCCTGCTGCCGTACCTGCCGAGCCTGCGTTTCATGGCAATGCAGCTCCCAGCTCTGTGTTAGTTCTGAGAGCTGGCGTGGGTGTGCAGGGAATGTGCATTTGCGGTTCAGTCGGTGCAATGGTGATGCTTAATGAGGTTGGCATCCTCCGAGGTTGGCATCCTCCAAGGTTGCTAATAAAGGATGTCCTGCCCACTCCCTCTCTTTGACTGGTGCTGTCAAGACCTGCCTGGGCAATTCTGCTTCTCCTCTATTGGTGAGGTACTCCAGCTTCTCATTTCAGACTCCCGTAAGCTCTCCAGGCCCCAAACTTGCACCTAATATGTTTGGCTGGACATAAAACAAAGCAGAATGAAAAAAAATCTGTTTGTGTTTTAGAGATATCATATCTTTCGGACTTCAAAATGCGAATTCTGTTTAAAGTCTTTTTCCCTCCCCTGTGGTTTAGATTCATTTGTTGCTAGACTTCCTTAGTCTCAGCTACAGTTGGGTATAGATTAAGAAGGAAAACAGGATCTTTGTTTGCATTATAAATAAGTCTAGATTGTGCAGTGATTGCTGGTATATTTTTCTTATTCAAACTGTATATCAGCTTGGGATGAACACCTCATCATTGTCAAGCCACCTGTATGACTGCATAGTACCAGCTGAATCTGTCAGTTGTGTAAAGAGGAAATGAAGAGACTTTGATCCTTTGAATGGAGTTCCCGATCACCAAAAGATGTTGATTCAGGTTAGCTTTCCATATGACCTTCAATGTGAAAAATTTCTAAGCTTTTTATCTACAGTGGTGTTGCTCTACCAAGACTATCATGAGTGTGTGAAAATGACCTGCAGTGATTTTACCCTACTCTTGCATGCTGCAATGCTCATGTGCCACCTGCAACACTGTGTGAGTGACTGGTGGGTTTATGCTCCCCTGACCCCTGTACAGACCACAGGCACGGCTCTAGCCTCAAGCTTGGCTGCAGGGCTCCCAGCTCAGCCTGTGCTTCCTCACCTTGGTTCACTCCTGCCATTTCAGTGGCCACTGACATACGAAGAGGTGCACTGCTGGCAATGCTGGCTGCTCGTAGGTTCCTAAGGGAAGTATTGTAGGGAATAGTACCCCATTATAAGCAGGAGTAAACATGTTTTTTGTTTTGTTTTCTCCCTTTCTGGACATCTTTGTGTGTCCTCTCCTCCTGAGCTGCTGACCAAGGTCACCTTAGGGATTGCTATGTGGACGCAGCCTCATGGTCTTGTTTAAGTACTATTTTCCCCTAAAGGCTGTGGTTCTGTTCCCTGCTCCCACCTGCAATTTTCTCAGTCTCGCCTGTACTGGCATTAATGCTTATGCAGCCAGCTATATTGGTAACCCTTCTTTTTGCTGGCTTTGGTAACCAACAACAGAAAACTGATCATGAGACTGCATTGAAAGGGTGGCCTTTCTCCTGGCTGTATGCTCCCACTGCTTCCCTTGCTCATTTGGACATCTTCAGGAAGCTGAATGTTCAGAAAATGAGTAGAACCACAACAACAAAACCTAAGTGATTTCAATTTTCTCAGGGTTTAGCTCTCCCATATTTGCAAGCTGTGTGAGTAACTGAGCCAGTGTAAGAGGTAGGAAAGGGACTTTCACTTTTGGCAACCGCTCAGCTCCACTTGGCTCAACCCTGATGAGAAGCAGAAGTCCCAGTCCCTAGCAGGCTCTGGCTGCCATTTAATATCTACTGGTATGTTAGGGATCTGACTCATGTTTGCTTGACAAGCAGCTAAAACGGGTTAAAGTATGCTTCTCCCTCAGGCGCACAGCAGCTCCTTTGCAGCTGGGGTCAGGACATTGTGTTTTGGGCTGGCATGGCTGCAGCACATGATCCTCTCTCCTTTTGAGCAACGGCCTGGGGCAGCGGGGTGGAGCAAAGGGCTGGAGGGAAACATCTCCCAGTGTTGTGGATGGATTTGTGAGAGCTCATTTCCCCAAACCCATCCTGCATAACAGGGGTCAGGGGCTGTGTGGTCCACTGGTGCAAGTGGTCCAGGCTGAGAACACCAGCCTTACTGCTGGCAGATGCCCGATGGCAGCTCCAACAGTGCTGGAAGGACCCTTTGAGGAGAGGTGGTTAACTGCTGTGTTCCATCAGGAATAACATTTTTGCCCAGCAGTGTAATGCAAATGGATTGTGAGCAATGCACCAAGTCCCTTTCAGGCTCATAATGCAAGAATGGTCTTATTTTTTGGTTGTTGCCTCTTCTATCTGCTCCCCAGCAGCCATTTCTTCTCCAAGCAGTAATAACTCTGAGCCTTTAGTTTCTTATCCTAGCTGAGTGCTTTGATCAATCTAATATCTCTCTTAACTTTTTCCAACATGTTTCTATTCTTTCCACCTTGAATGAACCTCACAGAAAAATGTAAATATTTTTTTTAGGCAGAATATTTCTTGTTCTTCTGCTCTGCCATGTTGGTATTTTATATTTATTTATTTAGTTTTTTTAAGAGTACTCGCAACATTTTACATAAAACCTAGACTGAAAGATTATAGGAATTTATTGAATATTTCTGTTTATTGCTGGCATAGAGCCCAACCAAAGGCGCACTGAACTCTTTGGTGGCTTTAGAGCAATAACCTCTGTTTGAAAGCTTACAATGCTCCTTACTCTTGAAAACTGCTATATCTCGATTTTTTTCCTCTTAAGACATGCACTCTCCCTCAGTGCTTCTCTTGTCACTTGTGAATGACACTGCGTGAGGCCATTTTGCCTACCTGAGCTCTGGAGCAGTAGTGAGTCTGAAAGAAAAGCGACGCTGCTGTAACTGCTGGTCAGTATTTGCTCCTGCCTGTGTCTGCTTGTGATCTGTGCCCCAGCAGCTATCATGTTGGTTGATATTAATGTTACAGTCTGTTCTCAGACCTGGTTCTGCTGCAAAAAACATATAAGGAGGAATGTTCAATGGGCTTTTAGCTCAGTTAAAATAGACCTGCGATTTTACTGCTAGATTTCTTTGTCTTCTCTACTGCTTTCCTCTCTTTCCTCCTCTCAGTGTGGCATGAATGTAGGTTCATAGAGTTGTGCAATGTAAAATGTATTAGATTTAAAAACAGAACAAGCCAAAAAAACCCTGAACTGAAACTGCCCCTTTAAAGCTGAAGCGTTAATTTTGGCTGTGATCCAGCCTGGAGACTTTCCTCAGCACTGACTGTGATGCAGAAATCTCGGTTTGGAATTGCTCTTTCACGTACACATTCCTGTAAGAATAACAGGAGCATGATAAGCCAAGTTATGCCAGGCAGCAAAGCTCACTGCCGTCCAGTGAAGACAATCTGTCCATTAACCTCCTATGGCCTTCTCTGGGGCTGCCTGCATGCAATAGAAGGGAGGGAAGGAAAGAGAATGAGACAACAGAAATGTAGCTGTGATTTTAAATCCTTCTGTTTCTGAAGGATTTAAGTCATGTAGGTGAAATAGTTCAAGCTTCCACTGTGGAAAATTATTATCTTTGTTTCACATGTTCCTTCTGCTGTACCTCATTAAAAGCTTGTTTCTTTGTTGGACTGTGCTGAACTCTTACTGGGAAGATTAATGCTTTTTGTTTTCTGGCCTGATTCAGCTGTCTTTAAAGCTAAGAGAAATCTGCTAGATTCAGTAGGTAAGTGGGGAGCTGAGAACAAGCAGTGCAAAATGTGCTCTCAGTGATCTATCTGAATGATAGGAGAGAGATCTGAAGACTGAAGTCCCTTGTTGGAGCAGTGGTATAATTGAGGGCAGAAAGCATGTAAATGTAACCCATTCATTTCTAATTTGGGCAATGAGGAGTCTACCCACTTCTTACTGTCTAGCTTGGAATGGCAAACAGGTGAGCCTGCCTGCTTCACTTCCCACCAGGACATTGCTGGTTTGCAGGGCCACCTCAAAACCAATGTGTATTTGTGTTGCTCCTCACAGCAAGTGCTATGTAGGAGCATATACACTCTGCTGCTATTTAAAGCATCAGTACCAAGTGGGTGTCTGAAATTCTACCTCTGACCTGCTTGGCAAAACTGACCCAGTGCAGTATGGGTGGATTAACATCTTCTTGCTCTGTGTTGTCTTGGGGGAAAGGTTTTTGAGGCAAGAGTTAACTCAGAGGAAGGTCTTATCCCAAATATCTTGATCCAATTTTAATGAATTTGTCATTATGTTTTGCTAATGAGAATGAAGTGGCCTCAAATGCTAATGTAATCTCTGCTTTTTCCTTTTTTTTCCCTCTTCTGTTGGGAATGAAGTATTTCTTTCTGTTGCTTAGAAAGCCCAGCCAAAGCTCATCCATATTTCTTATGCTGGATGCAGTCCATGAACAAATCATGATTTAGTTCTGCATGACATAGAGGGTTTTTCTTTATTTAAAGAATATAGTTTATAGAATTGCATATGCTAGTTCTTTAAAAGCCCATCCATGAAGCTCTTTCTTCATACTACTCAAATGAGAACACAGTGTTTTCTGTATTGTTTGGAATAGCCTGGGAAACAATGCCTCCCAGTGTGAACAGATTTCCTTCAGTGTGCTGGCAAACTCATCTCAGAGGAATGTGGTTATCGACTAACCCATGATTTCTGATAGCAATAGCTAAAAAGAGTGGAAAAGTACTCAGCTGCCTGCGGTCCAATAGCACAGCAGTTTCCTGACGTGCACGATGAAGTTGCTTCTATCTAAAATGGTCATAAATCCTATTCGCCCAAACACAGCATCCTGGCTGCCCAGGAGTGGGGAAACAGCTGTGAACCAAGGCCTCTGGTGGTATAAACTGCTGTGGCTCTGTTGGTTCCAGAGACGCAATTTCATCTCCACCAGTTAAATATTTCATCTTAGTACATTAGTAGTAAAAAGAGTACTTTGAGCTTGTGCTTGTGAGAAAACGTAAGATGGAAAATGTAATCATCCATTGTTAACATGAATGTCTGGATTCAATGACTGAAAGTTGGCATCATTTTGTAAAATATAAAATAAGGAACATGCAGAACAAATACACTTGCATAGAGATTGATGCTTTTTTTTCCCCTGGGGGAGACTGGTAAGAGAACAGGTTTTGAGCTATTTCTCCAGCGAGCAGAAGGGAGATGAGGGATTTTAGTTCTTGGAATACTGTAAAAGTTGGTGACATTTGTCCTCGCCTCAACTTGGATGCTGCCCAGATTCTGGGAGTGAGCTCTTCTATATCCACCCCATGTTCTGTGTGGACAGCGTGTCGGCAAATTTCTGATCACAGATGAGCCACGTGTGGGCAGAGAGGAGTTTGCTCCTGTATCTTGGTCGCTTTTTCCTTGTGTTGGGCCAGGGCTTTCTTCCTCCAGCAGGTGCTGGGGGCTGAGCTCCCTAGGGTTTTCCAGGCTCCAAGGCTGGGTGTAGGGGAGAGTGTAGCAGCAATGTGTTGATAAAGCAGAGCATGGTTGTGCTTTCACAGTTCTTATTGCATTTCGGAGTGGTTCCTTGCAAGGATTACCTGAAGGAGAGCAAAGCCTTGCAAACCTGAAGGAAAGCACTTCCATACATGGCCTTTGTTAGAACTGGGCCTGGCAGCTCTCTGCGTTGCAGTTTCAGCTAAAGAAATGGGGTTGTAATGATAGCCAAAAAGGAAGAGATGTCCCTAAAGCCAAGGAGAGGAAAGAGGAATATGTACCTGCACACCCTGCCCCAGCTGATCCCTCTTCCACCATGTGCTTAGGAGATAAGCCACTCTTGCTGCTGCTGATCTTCCACAGGAGCATCCAGACCCAATCCCCAAGACCCATGGGTCTGCCCTGTGAAGCTGGATGACTGTGGAATAAGCAGAGTCATCTGCAGCACTGCCTCAGTGATTTCACTTAGCACTCTCATTTCTTCTGTTTTTACCAATATAACTTTCTTAAGAAACGTTTTAAGGAGCAAGAAAAACAACAAAAGAAAAGTCAGCATTAACACAACAGCTGTGTAGTTCATCAGAAAGACTTCCCAGGTCTGGCAACGCCCTGCGCCCCCTCCTTCCTCCTGCCACTGCCATGTCTGCCAGCTCAGCTGTTAACACTTTAACCTCATACACAGCAAGGGTAAGGAGGGAGGGAAAAAATTCAGCTCCCTCGTACCATTGGAAACATGGTTTCCTGGGTCCCAGGCTGCAGCCTGCATGTGGGAAGCTTGTATTAGAACAAACGGGTTCGAATTCCTCTTTCTGAGTAAGGAATATGTGAAATGTAGTTACTGCAAGCAGCCACACCATGGCACTAACAGTGAAAACTGGCTTTTGGCCAAAACTTAGAGCTCATGTCAAAACATGCTACAATAGCACATTTTACTACAGCACAGGAATGTTAATGTGATACAATTAAATATTATGTTGCAAGGAAATTACATGTCCCAAACCATTGCAATATGTATCTATGACCTTGGGGAAACTCTTTCGCTCAGTGATGTGTTTATACTTCTGCCAATTTGCTTTTCCCATAACTCCCCTTTTGCCATTGCTCTGCAAATGTAATTCATGCTCCCAATCAGTCTGTGAGGCCATGGATGCCTCTGACATCCAGTGTCTTGTGCAAGGCAGAGCAGGGCCAGCTGACCAGGTGGATTCAGGGAAGTTAGGCACAGTTACTGCCAACTTGTTTTGTAACAACAGACCCCAAGAAAAGGCTTTGCAGGGAGCATCTACCAGAGACTGTGAGCTGTGCTGCCTCTTGCTGCTTGCAGTTTGTGTCTCAGTCTGGGGTAGGGGCTCTTGGAGGCTGGTATCCTGCATAACGTGGCTTTTGTGGAAAGATACTATGAACAGGTGTAGATCTAGTGAGGAGTTTTCTCTCCCATGAGGCCTGACCAGTGCAATATATCCTGCTGTGCTGGGTGGTGTGGTTGTGGGCCGTCATAGCCCTCCCTCTTCTCCAGCTTAGACAAGGCTGGGTCTCCCTGGTCTAAGTCTTCCCTTACCAGCTGATACTCCATTTGCTGAAGCCAAAGATTAAAAAGTCCAGCTGTGAAGTGGCTGGAGTTGAAGGACCTCTGCAGCAGGACAGCCTGTCTTCCCTGCAGCCCTCTTGTTCTTTCACCTTATCCTTTGCTCTTCCTCATTACTGTCAGTGCTTGGATGCTCTGCCAGCCACGTGCACTTTGAGAGGCCTTTGGAGATGCCAGGGGTATAACCAGTGCTGGTGCAGCAGGTGCAGGGACTTCCCTGAGAAGGGCTGCTGGCACAGGGGCATTCACACATGAGGATAAAAATAGAGGTATGTAATTACAGTTTTCATGTGGGTCCAATGTCTTAGGTGTTATTTCACTGGCTGATTTGTGCTGAGTGAGGGGAAGACACCTTAGTGAATGTGTGTCATTGCAATGTAATATCAATGTCTTATAAGCTGATCTGCTTTCCTATATCCTGAAGTTTGGAGTGAGCCATCACATGGGTAAATGACAAATTTGCAAGCCAAAGCCTTAGATTAATCATGAGTGGTCTCATTTTGCCAGTTCTAAGTTAGAAGAACTAACTAATGGTATGAAGAATATTTAAATAAGTCATTAATGTTATTTCATTCTGGAGGCTAGTAGGCCTGCATTTTCTTCGTGTCCTCCCTCCAAGTTCCATTCCTCTGTTCTGGAAAACTCCTGTTCAGGAGAGAGAGGAGGACCAAGTTGGAGCTGCATGGAGTATCTGGTTCCTCAGTCAGAAAAAAGCACCTACAGCATCACAGAGACAGGAACTAGCTCTGGAATTATCTCTCTGGACTAAATTGTGCTCTGACACCTGTGCCTGACAGGGCCTTTTCTGGGGCTCCTGGATACACTGGAGGAGGTTGGGATCTCATCGTGAAGGCTGCTACCAACCTTTCCTGGGGAAGTGGCAAGGGGAGACAGGCTGGAGCTACACTTCCTCCAAGGATGAATGCAAGGGGCTACAGCCCTGTCCCCTGGAAAGCTGACTGAGCCATGCTGGCCTTGTGCAGGCAGCGATGAAAACCTCAGGATGTGTTTGTTGCCACAGCCTGTGTGATTTTCATAAGCTGTTCAAATCAGAGCCAATAATTTCTATCGTTGGTGGGGAAGAGAGGGAGGAAGGCCGTGTTAAGGCATAACTTGGAATTTTTAATCCTTTTTCTGCCAACTGACTATTTTTTCTGTGGTCAAAACTGCTGAACGTTTATTTTTTTGATTTCTCTAAGGGTGAACTGCTGCTCTAGGGAAGGGAAGCTGCTCTGAAAGCTGTAACACCAGTATCCCATTTTGTGACAAAAAGGGAGAAAACAAAAAAAGTCATTTTGCCTAATCATTGTTTTCGAAAGCTATTACCACACCAATGCTTTAGTATGGGCTGTCTGTACCCTTGATACTGTCACCCCAGGCAGTGAGCCTGCCCACTGGCAGCCCAGGGAAGCACAGGCCCAAGGATCTTTAAAACCTGGATCTTCCTCACACCTTCTCCAGGACACCATTCCCTGCTGCCTAATTTGCCTGCTCACAGAGGTCTACCTGGCCAGCTCTTCAGACACTGCCTCTTCTGTTTAGACAGAATTTAGTCTTGTTTTTTTCTGGGTTGATTTGAATCACATCCTTAGTGCTAACAGTCTGCATTCAGGAGTTCTTTTGGTGACACTTTGAACCTCAGCTGTACTCTTCCAGGAAGGGTCCTGCCGCAGCGGTGTCCCTGCACTTGGCTGGGAATGAGCATGGAGTCCTCCTGAGAGCAGTGAGCCATGCTCAGCCCGAAGAAATATGTTTTTATCCATTGTAAGCTGGGCAGGTGGGAGAGCCGACAATGTGCTTCTTGGCTTTCCCCTAAAACAGGCTGGGCAGGCCCACACACCTCTTCAGATAACTGGGGGTTCAATCTTACCTTGGAATTTGTGAAGTTACAAAGACTTTTACCATTGAAGGTTGCATGTCTGCTCTCCACAGAGTACAGACACTCATTTTCTTTTCCACACAGAACAATTCAAAGGTTCCACTGTAGGACTGGTGTAAATAACTCCTTTTGATCAGCTCTCTAGGCAAAAGATGGTCTATGAGCTAATATCGTGAGGGCAATTCCCCCATTAGAAATCCAAGAAAACCACTGGAAATTCTAGTCAATGAAAGCAAGAGATTTTAAAGTTAAGCTGAAAAAAATAGCAGTTGCTTAAGTTGCAGGGATGACCAACCATATTTGCATCAATAGTTCTGTACTACTGGCTCTGTACCAGTAATACTGGTTCTGAAGTGGTACTTATACCCCAATCCTTTCTGGATGTACCCCACTTCTGGCAAAATGCATAATCTGATGTAGCAACTTCATGGGCTTTTTTATCTCTTAAAGACTCCTTGACTAATATTTGTGTTAGTTCAAGTTGTAATCTAATCTCATCTTCTGCAAGTCCATGCGCATTTTTATGCACACAGTGGGTCAAGTTCTTTTCTGTAGGCAAGGTCCCTTTGGTGACAGATATTTGGAGAGCTGGTTACAACTCAGTATATGGCATAGCATCCTGTACTGTCCTTACTTGCGGTGTCTGGACAGTGTGGACACCAGTTAAAAACTGCTGTGATGTGACCACGTTTTCTTCCATCCCTTAGGGTCCTGTCCAGCCCATTGCACCCAAAGCTTGAAGAGAGGGTGGTACAGAAGGCACTGATGCACATGTCTACAGACTAGTCACTTGTGCTGCAATAATGAAATTCCCAGATCGTGTGGAAAGGGAATTCCACTCTGCTGGAACTGCTGACTAGCTGAAAGGGTAGAAATGGAGAATTTGCCCCTAGCATCTCAAATCTGCACAATTTCTTTGCCATTGTACTGAGGAAGGCTCCTGAAGACTGATGGCCTTCCACTAGGCTGAGGGCAATCTCCCCTTTGCAGTCACAGGTGCATGACTCCAGAGGCATGTGAACCCCTTGTTAAAGAGAAGGAGCAGGAAAGGCTAGTTGGGAATGTTGTAAGTTGATTTTTGTACTTCAGGTAGCTCAATAACAACGTGTGAGTTGTTCTGTATTACGTAGCTTATTTCAGCCTTCGATTAGGTTATATCGTGTGCACAATCCTTTCCTTGACACTTGACACAGCAGCTGCCAAGGCTGGTTTCTGGACAGGCCTGTCCTGGGAACAGCATGTGCCATGATCTGGAGAAAGGGTGATCAGGCTGGATCTGTGTCTCTGCTTGCCCCTTCCATTGCAACTTTGTTGTGGTAACTTTTATGAAACCCAAACCAGCTGCTTCCTGGTTTTACACAAAACACATTAATTGGGACCTCTGGCTTTGGTGAAACAGACAACTCCTACTTGTAGGAGTTCTTTATATATGATGCTTGTCTCCTCAAATTGCACAAATTGTACCTTGCCCCAGAATTTCATACAGGGAATAGTAAATATTGGTAAGTGAAAGCATATAAAAACTTTGTAGTGAGTCCTTCATGTCCCTGTTCCTAGTAAAAATAGCTGCTGACAGACCTGATTGCCTCTCATCAGAGTAAAACAGACTGCAGGGCGATTCTTCTGTGTCCATCGACTGTATTTTCTGGTTGCTCTTTTAGTCAGCTCCTTGCACAAGTTCCCCACAGAAAGTGTGCAGTGAAGCTGCCTGCCTGAATCAGCTCCTCTGGAAGATTATCAGCTAACTAAAACCAAACCAGTCCTGCACTACAAATATAGAAGCAGCAGCAGGAGTGGAAATCTTTGCATCCCCTTGATACATTTAACTCAATCATATTTCAATGGTTTTAATGTATTTATGTGTGATTTTTAGGGCACTTTTAATGGGCACTTACAAATCTACAAATTCTGTGCCTCTTTCAAAACATGTTAACTTTTCAGAACTGTTTAAGGCATACCGGAAGACAGAATCTGTATCTCTTGTTATGGCATCTTTTAATTTTAGAACAGCTGTCCCTGTGTTTCACAAGCCACTGATTTACACAGTGGCACTAATCACGTGAGCACCACTGATTTTGTGTCAAGGGTCCAAGCCCTCCCAGCCTGTCCTTGGCCTGATGTAACCTCCCAAGCTCCTGAAGTCAAGGGCAGAGCTTGTCTGACTTTAACAACAGCAGTGAAGTCCTAATCCCTGTAAGCACCTTTTCTAGATAAGCCGTTAGTGCATGGAGGGGTCTGTTGCTTTGACTGTATCAGCACAATCAGAGCAATGTAACTTGTGGCAGCTGCTCAGGCTTTCTCATGTCGACATGGCTGTTTATGATGGAGCTTTCACATGGGCACGTGCAGCAGGCTTTTTAAATAGCCACCCGGCAAAGCTTTGCTGCCCTCACCCTTGGCTGCAGCAGCTGGGAGCATGTGCTGGCTCGCAGGCGCAGCTGACCCTGTTTGGGTACATCAGATGCAGGGTGATGAGGGGTGGAAGCACCAAGGCTGAGGGCAAGACCTGTATCTGAACTGGCAGTTGGAGGGGTGCTCCAGCTGTGCATCAGCTGGGTGTGCTGTTCAGCATCCATTCATGGCTAAAGCAGAAAGCCTTGATGCTTAAAAGCCATAGGCACCTAGGGCATGGCAGGTATGGCAGGCTTAAGTTCTGCTGCCCAGTGGCTGGGTCAAGCTGGTTTTGGAAGTCAAACGGCTGATTTCACTGCCTACTGTTTCAGCTCATTGACTTTCTGGAGAAATGAAATAGGAACCAAGAGGTTTTGTGGTTCAGAAGCATCAGTTTGTTTCCTAGCATGACAGCCTCGCTGCTCTTCCCCAGGAAGGTTGCTCTCTTGGCTCATACTCTTGCAACAGCAGCCAGAATGGTGTAAGCAGCCTCACGCCTCAGTTAACTCAACTTTACATGACATTAAGAGCATACCAAGCTAAAGAAAATGGGAACCTGAGCAGTGGTAGGCGGTAGCCATTCATCTGCTCCTTGATGTTTTGGCTTGTTTTCACTGCTGTAGAGCCCCCTGTCCTAGTCTGGTTGCCTCTGGCAATGGCAGAGCAGATAGGGCCATGCAGACACAGTACGTGAGAAAGAGCAACCTATTGTAGTGAGAGTTTTGTGTTTGTGGCTTGTGCTGTCATGCAATGAAATTGTCCGTGTTTGGACAGGGAAGGGAGCAACTCTGCTATGAACTGGTAGCTGCGTTGGAGTAGCTGAGGCTGCAGTGAGGCTCTGCTTCCTCAGATGAAAGCACCATTTCACTTCAGCTTATGCCTGGCCCATGTTGATCATGTCATAGCCATGTTACAGACACTGGAGGTAGCCACATCTTGGGGAATGACCTGAAATGAAAACGAAGAAATACCAGTTATGCTGTTGGCACATATGCTCTGCCCTGTTCCCCTGCAGCAGGCTGTGCATCGCATCTCCATGGGGTGTGAGGAAAACTGGAGAATGAGGAGAGCTCCTGAGTGTTGCATAGAGCTGCAGAGCTGCAGAAGAGAATGCAAGGGGTGGCTGCTGTGGCACTGGGGGAGGAACAAGCAGCCAGGGAGCTGGGCTGTGCTGGCCGAGTGGCTCATTGAAAGGTGTTTTTCCCAGCCAAGACTGTGCATGGTTCAGCATTAAATACTGAGGATCATGTCCCCAGCTGTGGGGGCCACCACCTCTGCTAGTCATTCCAGGTTCCCTTCCTAGGCCAGGAGGGAATTGTTTGCTAAGAGAGTTGTATCTTATATTAAAATGGCTGGTTGCCATCATTCTAATCCAGTAGCTCCATGCCTGGAGATCTCTTTGCGGCACAGCACGGCATGGCACAGCCAAGCCTCCAGGGGTCAGGGTGGGCTGGGAGGAATGTGCAAAACTGAATTGTGGGTGCAGACGCAGGGAGTGGTTAGCATGTCCCCTGGCCACAAGGGCAGTGCCTTGGCTGGCAGATCACGATGGGCAGCTGAACGTGTCTCCAGAGGTGCTGGCAACATCTGTGGGGCTTACGGGCTTTTGGCATCACAGCATGAGGGACTGCCACAAAGGCTGGAGCACTGCTTTGCAGAAGGAGTATTCATCTGCCCAGTCCCAAGTGAATCCTTTAATCTGCCAAGGATGCATAGGTGTGGGGCCCTGCTCCCCTTCCTTTTCAGGGAGGAAAGTTTGGCTGCAGGAAAGGTTTCACATCAATGCCTTCTCGCCTTGCAAGGGATGTAGGCTTTTTAAAAAGGCTCCAGGTTTAGGAATTTTCCCTAGGCCACTGCTTCTGTGACTCCTGTAGCCTGAATGTGGGCACTGAGCCCATAGGGCACCTCTCCCGTGGGGGTGGGCACTCTGCTGCATGGTGGAGCTCCCTGAGCCCTGGTGCAGCACCCAGCCCTGCGTGGTATCTCCCTGAGCTGCCGCCCAGAGCCACTTGCTCCTCTGTAGACTTTGCCTTGGCAGCTACTAGCACTAGAAAATGCAGTTGGCAGTGGCTGAACTTCCCCAGTTTCTTGTCTCCATGTGAAATATCTGTAGGCCTGCCTGAGGCCACACAGGCAGTGTGGTGCTTGCCCATTTGGCTCTACGGACCAGCCTTTGCTGGCACATTCGAGTGCGCTAGTAGCGTGGTAACTTTCAGTGTTGTATCTCAAGTGGTATTTTACTGGGATAATAATATTCACCCTTAAGTTTTCCTTATCCTGCTTTTCCTTAGTAGGTTGCAGGTGATGGTCTTTGCCTCAAATGTGGGGAATGCTGTGCCAGAACCAGAGAGGGAGCTCCCTGGATGGAGGTGGTTGCGGTGTACCTCCATCAGCCAGCATCAGGGCTGGACAGCAAGGAGCCTGCCAGACCCTGGCATGGTTTCTGAGGCAGCCTCTCACTTCCCAGGATCCAGCCTGCACTTCTGGCTTATGCACTGACACAAAACCCCATCATGGACATGAGGAAGAGCAACAACAAATCGGGTTACAGAAAGCACGTCTGAGCATTGGAGATGTATTTTAATAAACATGACCCTGCTTTTTCATCACATCCCCCCCCGTCCCTCTGCTACCCCAGGGTACTTTTAAAGCCTGCAGTGAGATGCCAGACTGAAGTTTATGCATTTCAGGGACCTAAATAGGAACAGATGCCGTGTTCCTGCTGGCCACGGCAACCCTGGCATCGTGGGGACTGCCAGCACGTGGGGTATGCAGGGGGTACATCCCCCTGTGCAGGGTGCTGCTGAGCACATCACCCACCACTTTGCCTCTCCCCAGGGCCCTCGTAGGATATCTTTTTCTATTTTTTTGGTTTTAGTCACTTTTCTTACACAGAGATCAAGACCTCAAAAGGAAAACCAAGAGCAGCCTCCAACTATTTTTATTCCCTCCCCCCCCCTCAAGCCTTTAGGGAAAGCAGAACTGAAATAAACTGTAATGTCTGGCAACTGGCTAAAATTGGTATTCCTCATGAATGATGACAGTCTCACCAGAGAGGAAATCAGTTAATTTTGTTTTATTTTTTTTCCCCCATAGGGCCTGCTTCTTTCTCATGTACAGCAGGGAAAAAAGGTGTCTGTATCTCCTGCTTCCACCCATGGCAGAGAATCAGCTGCTTCTTCATTACAGAAATTAAAAAGGAAGTCAGCAACATGATAAATAAACACATTCATCAAACGAGTTTTCTCTTTACTTCCCTGGATTTTTTCTGTGCTAGCATGAGATCCCAGTGAGGCCATGGGAACATGCATTGCGGTCCCTGCAGGATTTAGCTGGAGGGACTGGAGACATCATGTCCACCCGTGGGATCACCAGCAACAGCTCTGCTGCGCTGTGGTGAGGTTGGTGCCCACAGGGGATGCGGGGAGAGTCTGTCCCTCAGACAGCAAATAAAACCTCAGCCGGGATGGCTGCTTGTCACAAGCTGTGCCCTTGTTTCAAGGTTTCGCGAGCCTAAAGAAAAAGGGTGGTTGAAGGAAGAGAGGTGCCCTTTATGTGTCTATTAAATAAATGAAGTTTGAGGGAGCTCTGCTATTGTGGCCTGAAGAAAAGAGGGCTGTTACAGAGCAAAGGAGCTGAAGTGTCTGCCAAAGTGTCTAATACATGCAAAGTCTTTAGACTTTACATAAAGAAACTATGCAGCTCAACTAAGTAGGCTGGTTAAAGCTAAGCAGCCTCTCACACTTTAAATAAAAACTAGATAAAAGCTTTTCTGTGCCACGTGGCTCAGAATAATGGTGCTGCCTCTGGACCCCTTGAACCTGACCTGGGATGCACTAATTTATTTGCCTTGACTGGGCTGAATTGAAGACCCCTTCCTGACTTCAGGGATACCATAAAAATGCGGCTCTTGCTTGTGCTACATAAAACACTTGCTTAAAGAATGCCTGGCTCTGAGTTGAGAAGTTTTGGAGAGCATCAATGCAAATCAAATCTTAAAAATCAATAAAAATGTGCCATGGAAAAAACCTGCTCTGGTCTGTAAAGTGCCTAGGTGTTTTTACAGTGGTGATTACTATGCTGACAGTACAAGCAGTGGCGATACGGGCTGTATTTCTCTACTTTAGAATATTTTGACAGAAGAAATATTTTCAGATCTAGATTACAGAAACTGAGGCAGGTCTTCATGGCCAGGGTCTGCCCTGGAGTGTAGGGGACCTCATTGTGAGGCTCTGTGAGAAGGCCTTTGGATGCTCTTTTCAATTAAAAATAAACAGCCCACTCCTTTAGAATGGGCTCTTTAGTTCATACTTGTGTGTGGGGATGGCTGAGCATGTAATTTCCTCCTAGCAGTTGTGTTGGGCAAAAGTGAGATGTTCAAATCGTGCCCACTACAGGTGGTGAAACTCAACTGAAGCTATGGCTGGATGGAGAATGGGTCCTCCTGAGACAGCTGCTGGCGTTAAAGCTTCCCTTTGCTTTGACGTCAGGCATTATCCCAAGCAATAACTCCTGTTTCTATTGCCAGGTGATACATCTCACAAGGATGGGACGATTTCCCAATGGCATTTGTCAAATTAATGTAAAATTTCGATTTAAGCCCACATTTGTTTCTTACAGTTACAGAATCTTATTTTAAAACATGTCTGGTTTTGTTTAGGTAAGGGTAACAAACTTAGTGGTTAGGAAGTAATGCTCATTACTGTTATTATTATTGTTAGTCAAGCCAAAGCTTTTGAGTATGAGTGGGTGAAAATAGACAAAAAGTCACATCCTAGCATGTCTTCATCCCATAACAAAGATTTTATTTTATTTTTTTTTAAATCGTGCTTGCAAAGTGCATGTTGGTGTGTACTGCATTAGAGTATTTTAAAAAGCTCTTTTTATGGACTTTGTTATTGGGTTTATCTCAGAAGTGAATGCCATAAGTATGAGTAAAATATGCGTTTGTGTGCTTTAGATACAGGTAGGTGGGATGAAGGCATTTTTGCAAGGGTCTGTAGGTATTTCTCTATCCTTCCAACTACCAAAATCTGCCCGAGAGTAGAGGACATGGTGTGGGAAGTGCAGCAGGGCAGCATCCCACAGACCTGCCTGATGATGTAGTGGGGAGCTCGATCCTGCCTGCATGAGGGGTACAGACCCTGCATGGAGCATAACAACAGGACTGAGAGACTCCCTTGCTCTGCTTGCCTCATTTTCCCGCTGGATTTAGAGCTTGGTGTTGAAGGCAAGCAGAGATGCATGCACATGAAATAAGACAGAGGCTTCCCCTCTGTGCTGGGGACAGGGAAAGGAGGAAGCCCCTGGGTTAGGCTTAGCAGGGATTTTGTAACTGCGAGTCTGGCCACTGTGAATTTGTAACTCAAAGCATGCTTTTGGAAAACTTTTATATGGTCTGAAGCCTTTCTCCAAAATAATTATAAACTTTATTAAAACATTTTACAAGACTTCTTGATATGAAGGGCATCTCAGACATAACAGGGACAAACAGGAGAGGTTCGTTGGCCAGAGTCAGTAATAAGCTCAAAGGAAAAAAGACTGTCAGAAAAAGGAAATTCTCTGGTGCAGCAGAATAGCAGGTAATTAATAATTACTGCAATTATAGTAAGTAATAACTGACTATTCATCAGGCTTGCCAGGCCTCATTACTCACAGATTCTTTCTGGTAGATCCTCCCCACCCAAAAACTATAAAACTATCAACAAGCAAATCTCATCATGTTTTGATGCAAGTTCAGCTCTTCATGAAATCTAGAAGGTGATGTTTAATATTGAGGGAGTGTGACTTCTCCTTGGACTCACCAAGCCTGGAAATGCTGATCACATTCGTTATCCTAAAAGACAACGTGGCTCAGTTCTTCAGACTCCAACACAACAGAATGGCCTCAGAAGATGTAGCCTATAAGGAAGTGATTTGCACTTCCAAAATATTAGTATAAGGAAAAATATAGGATCTGGTCTGCCACTGGAGGAGATTCCTGTCTTGTAGCAAAACCGATGCCTGGTATGCCTGATGAGGTGTTCTGTTAGTACTGCTGTTAAAAATGATTAGACTTTCAGGAACATTTGCATTATATACAGGTTGCATAAGTGGTTCTTTGAAAACTGTCTTCAGGAAGCCAATAGCTCTATGGAGACATTGGTTATATTGGGGAGTCAAACTGTTCATATCATAATATCATAAAGCGAAGTGAATTTTCACACCCTAAGAGGCATAACAGCAGGAGAGCAACTCTGTGGCAAGACCTCAGGTTTAAAAAAATTGTGGAGTAGGGGTGTAGTGATTAAAAGCTGCAGTTGTAAGCAAAATAAATGCGGTTAGAATGGTGATCTCTGGTAGCCATTAGAACTGTGTGGGGAGAATGATTTAGTTATTTACATTCATGGAAAACAGACAAACAGCTCTTGAATGTAGTGATCTGATGGTATGGGTGAGAACTGATCAATCGGTTTGCTTTTGTGAGAGTCCAATGAAAAAATGTCTGCAGTCTTCCTAGCTAGGATGGGAGATGTGTCAAAGAAATTAAGATGTTTCTTGATTAGAGAAAGATCAACTGTATTACTCTAGCCACAGTAACATGAACTTGGAGGCTGCAATTGGGACAGTATGTGCTAGCAAGAAGGAAGGTGCAGCTCTAGCAAACAAAATGTTTTAGGTAGGTACCTTAGAATAGTTTATTTGACTGACTGAGGATATCTACAGTGCCCGGAGTTATGTGCCTTTTATTCTGCTGTTTAACTAGTGGAGCATTGAAAGAGATGCCTTTTTCAGTGACAGTCCTGTTTGAGCCAAGGTTGTGTAAGTGTGTGACTGCTGTTTTGATGTGCGCTATTTTCAGGTAAGGGAGCCCCGGTGACCCAGGATTGAAACGATTTCCTCGATTATTGTACAGTGGACCTTGATTCTTTTAGTAAAAAAGTCTTGATGATAAAAGATGACTTCGGAACACATGAAGAAATGTGGCATGTCTAGTGGACAATTTAAGGCTGAAAAAGTGCCTCACATTGTGAGACCAGCGTAGCTACTTTTATTTCATAACACACACAGCAGTGATGCAGATCTTCACTAATGGGTGTTGGTAAGGAGGAAAAGGGTGCAAAATTCACATATGAGGGGGGAACTTGCTCAGAACAGGCTCTGGAGGTGTGTGGACCTTAGGGAGACCAGTGGTACTCCAAGCTGCTAAGTAGGATTTTCAATCATTTTGTAAATGATTATACAGCTGTTGACAAACCTGGAGCTTTTGGATGTGAAGGATGCTGTTCCCATGAGCTTGGCTGGTGAAAGTGTGCACAGACCTATTGAAAAGGAGCTGGTTATAGCTGTTATCAGACATTTTTTAGAAAAAGAACCCTATTAGACGAGTGTGGCATCATGGATATAGCAAAACAGATAGAGATCCCCAGACCGTCATGGAAACAGAGGTGACTCATTGGGGGTGTCAAACAGTCCCACAGGACAATTCCACTGAGCAACTGAAGGTAAAGGAACAGTGTGAAGGAACAGTGTCTCCCCATCCCAAAACTGCATGTAACCAACACCACTGAATGTGTTCCTGGCTTCCCTAAGGTACTTCTGAAAGTGCTTTGGGCTTGTGAACATGTGGAAGGGGAGAGATTCCTTCAGAGAAGAAGGATGTTGCCAGCTCTTCAGTGCTTTGCATGTTCAAAATCACAACTACCCTGTTGCACGTGGCAACAAGAAGAGGTGCAATGCTGGCATTTGTCCCATGGAGAACTTCTATGTGCCTTTTAAGGAGGGGCCTATACATAAATACCATGGCATTTGTGTAGCATTTTTCTCAAAGGCCAGACAAGCTGCCTTCCTTAAATTACCCATTTGGCACAAGCAAGTGGTATCAGGGTTTCTGTTGTCATGGTTTGAAATGGGGAGATAAATGCAACACATTCTTGGTTGTTAACCAAGAGGGTTGAAACATCTGAGAGTTTTGTGTGGATGCTGGTTGTTAACAAAGAGGTATGAGACATCTGAGTGCTTTGTGTGGTTGCTGAGCCCTTTCCAGGGCTAGAGAAATAAAACTGAAGGGCACAAGCTAGATAGTATGGGAACTGAAAACGATAAAAGAAGGTGAGAATCAAAGGTCATCTTTTACATGGTCTTCCAGAGAATCAGCTTATGACATTTATAGGCACTGCAGAAGATTTTAAAACACTGTTCTACTGGTTTTAAACTGTATAGCCTCTCCAAAGATCTCAATTGTTCTCACAGAATTAGGTATCACAGAAGGGTCTTCTGCTAAGACATGAGCTAGAGGGTGCAGTATTTTGCACAGATGATGCAAGATCTCTCTTCTCTGACTCCTCTCTTGAATGTTGTCAGATTTCCTCACTTACCACTGACAGTGACTTGTAAAGTCCTTGGGAAACATACTGTTCCTGGTCCTAACTGGTGACAACCTGATGGTTGCTGAAATCCCTACCAGGAGCCACTGCAATGATACCAAGCTCCAAGGACTGACTGTAAAGGCTCTGCAAGAACCCATTTTCCATTACCTTTTTTATTTACTTATTCATTTTCTCCTACTCTTTCTGGTAAAAACCCCACACTAATTCTCACCCTCATCACCTTTTAAGACTAACGCAGGGCTGTGCACCTTGAGGATGGTTATATTCAGAAGGTTTATACTATTTTAATAAATGGCTTAAAAACCTGCTTAAAATTCTTCCCTCTGTTTAATCTGTAATTTTCCAAAACAGTTTAAAAGGCTGTAGGGATTTCGTTGCCCATCTTGTCTTCTTAGGCTTAAGGCCCAGGCATTTTTTGATAGACTGCCTGTCTCACTGCAGATGTACTTTGAACCATGGTTTTATTTGGAGAGGTGCTGCATACCTTCACCTTGGAATCTCCCGGTGTGCATCTACAGCTGATGCCTCCCACTCCATCTTCTAAAACTTAGTTTTGCTGGTTTAGAGAAAATATAAACAGTCTACAATTAGAAAGGTGTGTTTTTACCTGCCTCTGAGTTATGATCTCTGGCTGCTGCAGAGGTTTTAAGAGATTTCGAGACCAAACCCTCACTGGCACTGCAATAAATTTGGAAGACATCCTTCAATGTAGACATGTCTAGTAGCTGCACTGTCACTGCTAATGTCAGGCTGGAGGACTTGCTCACACCACTAACACTAACATCAAGATAAAGCACATTTTTGTTAAGTACTTGTAAAAGATAACGTTTCACAGCAGCCTGAGATCAGGAGACACCTGTGCTGTTAGAAAGTTAAAAGTAGAGTCACTTGAAGCTGCGCTTATTTAACATGCCCTCTTAAACAGGCATGTCAGATAGTGACAAAAATAGCTGCAAAATAAGAAAATGTATGTATGGATTTGAAACACCTCCAATCATGTTTCACATTTGATGTGAAGAGCTGTCAAAGAAAAGTGAGGCTGGTGAGCCACAGTGTTGGTTGTGGACATGGCCAGGATCATTTCCCAGCCATCCGCACCTGCTTTTGGATGCTTTATTTCTGCAGAGCCCTTTGGTTCAAACCAGATGCTGAGCAGCCCCAGCACGGGCTGCCAGGCTGTCCTCTGGGCTCATTTGTCGTTAGATAATGAGCCACTGCCCTCTCCTTCCGCTGCTCAGATCCTTGCTGCTCTTCCGCAGCTGCTGCCCCATCTCCTTTTGGGCCAGGGACTACTTGGACAGTTGCCATTGGTCTCACAGCTCAGTGCTGGACGGTGGGCTTGTGTCCTGCTGAGACCTTCTGCGGAAGACCAGTACCAGGAGGCTGCTTTCTGCAGCCATCCCTGAACTTACTTCCCAGTGGAAAAAGGCTTGTGTGAGAGGCTGCAAAGTCAGGATTTTGGGCTTAGATGGCCTGTGCCATATTACCAAAGCACATTAGTTAGGATAAGGTTAGGATGTGTATAATCTGCTCAGATATTTATAGATGTAAGATCAGGCATGTGTACTGTGAGCTGGTACACATCTTTGGACACCCTTAATTGCCAGGACTCATCCTCTCTCCAGGTGAGGCTACCTTGGACATCAGAAAGGCTATGACCTTGGAGTTATTGATCCCTGTTAGGAAAAAAAGAAAGCAAAATGATTTGAGAAGGGGGAAGGAAAGCATGGCTGATGGCTGAATAGATGGTGCAGCCAGTACTACAATGGCACAGCCATAGACAGCTTTGATTTCTACATATGAATGCCCTGTAAAATAAGTAAATAAATAAAAGTATGTTTATTTTCTGTATTTAACTCTTTTGGCATGTTTGAGAAGGTATTAAACACCTAAAGCTCAGACTGGAACAAGCAATGAATGATTAATCATCATAATTTCAAGCTGGTGGGTTTGATTAAAATGCTCACCCCATAACTGTACACTTCTGAATATCTCTTAAAATCTGCTCCTCATTACTGTTGAATATGCATGTAGCTGAGATCATAATTGTGCTGCAGCACTGTAAAACTCTTCAATTTGGGAGTCTTTGAAGTCTTGTACATTTCTAGATTCTGCAACAAAAAATTAATCAGAATGTAAAATTAACTTTTTTTTCCCATCAAAATACCCTAATCCAGCTAGCATATTTTTAAACAAGAATTGGAATAGGATAGCAAATGCTAGTGCTATTTGAAACTGCCTGTATTTGCTTTTCTATTATGTGCTTGCAATAACTGAAATTAGGTAGAGGGTGAATACCAGCAGGTATCCTAATTTCAATTCATTTTGTTTTAAATAAGCCAGAAATGAATGCTAAAAATTGTATATACATGTGCTTCTGGGAAGATATTTGATATATTTAATACAACTGCTACCTTTTAGAAGTTGTGAAACTTATTCTTGGCTGCCAATTATGTCTATTTCAAGTATGTGAACAACATCAGAAAATAAAGTGAAAGTGTTTTGATAGAGCAAAACGTCCTTTGTATGTTAATGTGAATTCCAGAAAGCTTGTGCAGTTTGACTGTAACACTTACTGGGCAACTGCTGTTGCTGAAATGGGCTGCAATAACAAGAGCTTAATAGTTAGCTTTGGTACTCGGAGACTTGCAGGAGCCAGGAACTTCCTGAGAGCACAAGTCAAAGGGGCAACTTTTTAGATTTTTCTCCTAAATATAGCTCTTTTGGGCAATTGCAGAAGTTAAACAAGCATTAGATATTGTCATTACAGTTGCTGGAGTGAGACTGGAGGTGTGCAAGAGGCTCCACCTTGAGCAACCCTCGACACTGGGGCCAGAGAGCAGAGGTGAAGGGTGGGTGAGGCGGGGGGTGCATCCACATGGAGCTGAGTAATGCAAAGATTGGATAACCTAGTGGGAGTCTACCTTGATACAATCCTGAGGGATAGGGCTGGGGAGGTGAAAGAAAGTATCAGTTATGTCAATATAGGATTTATCTAGACTCTTTCCAGGCTCATGATTTTGGCTGTGCGTGACAAGGATGTGCAGCCCCTCCTGTCTCATGCAGTGATTTAGAACTGTATCCTTGCCTTTTGGTGGCTGTGAGGATTTTCACATGGGCAAGTTTTCCAGAAACTAATTTCTTAAAGTTTCCCTTTATGTCTGTGTTTGAAAAAAATAAATCATTGTTGTGTGTCTTAAAATCCATTTGGATATTAAAACAGGCTGTGTTTTCCCTTTTTCTGTCTCATCAAGGAGTTTGTGCTCTGCAAATGCAATTTCAGCTTAACAGTGGATGCCTATGGATTGAGGACAAGCTTGGCAACAATATGGATGAACAGAACAGGGAAGAACTTCTCAGAATTGCCTGGTTTGGTTTGATGTTTCAGAAATAAACCAAATATGCTACATAGAAAGATTCAAAAAGAAGCCAAGGGCTTATAGGGTAACTGGTGGAGCCAACCTTTTTTCTCCCCTCCCCCACTGAACATTCTATAGTGTTGTCCTGGGTTCAGCTACAGC